>NW_024111282.1:0-10689 GCF_003073215.2 Triticum urartu
TCCTCCGCCACATTGCCCATAGCCAATTTGACTTGGGATCAGTTCCTATAGGCGTTCCGTACCGCACATGTTTCAGCCGGAGCTATGAGTCTGAAGAAGCGTGAGTTCCGCAACTTACGCCAAGGAAATCGTTCTGTTGGTGATTATGTGGAGGAATTCAGCAAGTTATCCAGGTATGCTCCCGGAGACGTGGCTGATGATGCTGCTAAGCAAGAGAAATTTCTAGAGGGACTAAACGATGATCTGGGACTTCAGTTGAATGTGGATACTTTTAACAATTATCAAGAGTTGGTCGACAAGGCTCTCATTCTGGAAGGCAAGCAGCAGCAGGTGGAGAATCGCAAGAGGAAGTACGGACAGGGAAAGTGCAACTCTGGAGTTCAGCAGAAGCCCCACTATACCCCATACACGGGAAATAATGGATCAGGATCCGGCAAGTATGGTGGACACACTCACCATAACCATGGAGAAAATTCACATCATGGAGGTAATGGACACAACCATAATGGACATAGGAATGGCAATGGGAATGGAGGAAACAACAATCAGCATCAGTCCAACCCCGCTACACCGGCAAAGAAGGATCTGAGCCACATTACCTGCTTCAAGTGCGGGAAGACCGGACACTACGCCACCGAGTGTCCCGAGGCGAAGAACGGGAATGGAAATGGAAGCTCTGGAAAGAAGCCCAATCCTTTCACCAGAGGTCAGGTGAACCATGTCAACGTGGAGGAAGTTTATCACCAGCCTGATGCCGTTGTTGTTAAGTTCTTGATTAATTCATTTACAGCCCTTGTTCTTTTTGACACTGGTGCATCACATTCATTCATATCAAGGGGTTTGTGGATAAGTTTAAGTTGCCAGCCGTAGCCCTTAAGTCACCTATGTTAGTGAGTTCCCCAGGAGCAGAGTATATGGCTAGTCGGGGATGTTTTCAGTTGCCATTGACCATAGGGATACACGTTTCCCCACAGACCTCATCATCCTAGAATCACAAGGATTGGACGTAATTCTAGGCATGGACTGGCTATCCAAGTATGAAGGGGATATTGATTGTGCCCGTAAGTCGATTCTTCTCACCACCCCAGAGGGGAAACGGATCAAGTATGTGGCGAGGCATACGCCAAGGAGGACTCAAGTGAATTCTCTTTCGGGAGTTGTTCAGGAGGAAGTACCAGTTGTGAAGGATTATCCCGATGTATTCCCCGAGGAATTGCCTGGCATGCCACCGGATCGGGACATAGAGTTTTTGATTGAATTGTTACCAGGCACCGGACCAATATCCAAGAGACCGTACCGGATGCCCGCAAATGATCTAGAGGAAATTAAGAAGAAGATTAAGGAATTATTGGAGAAAGGTTATATTCGACCGAGTTAATCACCTTGGGGAGCCCCAGTGCTTCTAGTTGAGAAGAAGGATGGATCCTTGAGAATGGTTGTAGATTATCGTGCGTTCAATGAGGTGACGATCAAGAACAAGTACCCTCTGCCGATGATCAATGATTTGTTTGACCAGCTACAAGGAGCAAAAGTTTTCTCAAAGATCGATCTTCGATCAGGATATCACCAGCTGAAAATTCGAGAACAAGATATACCCAAGACAGTCTTTACCACGAGATATGGACTTTATGAGTACACAGTCATGTCTTTTAGTTTGACTAATGCTCCTGCCTATTTTATGAGTATGATGAATAAGGTATTCATGGAGTTCTTGGATAAGTTTGTTGTGGTATTCATTGATGACATATTGATTTACTCAAAGAATGAAGAAGAACACAAGGAACATTTGCGCTTGGTGCTTGAGAAGCTCAGGGAACATCAGTTATACGCAAAGTTCAGCAAATGCGAATTCTGGTTGAAGGAAGTCGGGTTTCTTGGACATGTTATATCAGGAGAAGGAATAGCAGTAGACCCCTCAAAGGTTGAAGCCGTCAACGAATGGAAGGCACCCACCTCAGTCGGAGAGATTCGCAGTTTTCTTGGACTCACAGGATATTATCGAAGGTTTATTGAGAATTTCTCCAAGATCGCGCCCATGACAGAGTTATTGAAGAAAGACACTAAGTTTGTTTGGACCGACGAATGTGAGGCCAGTTTCCAGGAGCTGAAGAAACGTTTGGTCATAGCCCTAGTGTTAATTCTTCCGAATATACGCAAGGATTTCCAAGTATATTGCGGCGCTTCTCGTCAGGGACTTGGAGGTGTTCTAGAAGAGGTGTTTCATATGCCTCACGTCAGCTTCGACCTCATGAGCGGAATTATGCCACACATGATTTGGAGTTAGCAGCCGTAGTGCACGCACTCAAGACCTGGAGACATTTTCTTATCGGAAATCGTTGTGATGTTTACACAGATCATAAGAGTTTGAAATACATCTTCACGCAGAAGGAGTTGAACCTCAGGCAGAGAAGATGGTTGGACCTCATAAAGGATTATGATATGAAGTTGCACTATCACCCAGGAAAGGCCAATGTTGTGGCAGATGCATTGAGCCGCAAGAGCTACGTCAATACCCTCACAGCAGGAGAATTACCTTAGGAGTTAATTGATGATCTCAGAGATCTTTGATTGGAGATAGTACCACAAGGTTTTGTTGCCGCAATGGAAATTCAATTCACTTTGTTGGGAAAGATCCGAGAAGCCCAGAAGTTAGACAAAGGTATTGCGGAGATAAAGGGGAGGATGAACCAAGGAAAGGCAGAAGGATTTCGTGAGGATGAACATGGAACCTTATGGTTTGAGCAGCGTATTTACGTGCCAAATGACCCAGAGATCAGGAAATTGATTCTTCAGGAGGCTCATGATTTGCCTTATTCAATACACCTAGGCAACACCAAGATGTATTTGGACTTGAAGGAAAGTTTCTGGTGGACAGGTATGAAGAAGGATATTTCCGAGTATGTCACAGTATGTGACGTATGTCAGAGGGTTAAGGCAGAGCACCAGAAACCAGCAGGATTACTTCAGCCTTCGCCGATACCAGATTGGAAGTGGGACAAGCTTGGCATGGACTTCATTACAGGATTACCCAGGACCCGATCAGGCTATGATTCTATTTGGGTAGTGGTTGATCGCTTGACTAAGGTAGCTCACTTCATCCCCCGTGAAAACCACATATACAAGTGCTAAGTTGGCCAAGATATACGTGACCAGGATCGTATGTCTGCATGGAGTTCCGAGGACCATCATATCAGATAGAGGAACACAATTTACCTCAAAGTTTTGGCATCAGTTACATGAAACTTTGGGTACCAAGCTGGAGTGCAGTACAGCTTTTCATCCGCAGACAGATGGGCAGACCGAGAGAGTCAATCAAATTCTGGAGGACATGTTGAGAGCTTGTACACTAGATTATGGATCTAGTTGGGATGATAATTTGCCTTACGTAGAATTCTCATATAACAACAGCTATCAAGCTAGTTTGAAAATGGCCCCTTTCGAAGCTTTGTACGGAAGGAGGTGCAGGACACCATTGATGTGGGATGAAGTTGGAGACCGTAAATTATTCGTACCAGATTTAATTCGAGATTCAGAGGAGAAAGTCAAGCTGATCCGCGACAGACTCAAGGTAGCCCAATCCAGACAGAAGAGTTATGATGATACTAAACGCAAGGAGGTAACCTATGAAGTCGGAGATAGAGCATATCTGCGTGTGTCACCACTTCGAGGAGTAAAATGATTTGGAGTCAAAGGAAAGTTAGCACTACGGTTTGTGGGGCCGTACAGAGTTTTAGAACGCATGGGTGAAGTTGCCTACAAGTTGTAATTACCAGAATCCTTGTCAGGAGTTCATGATGTGTTTCACGTTTCCAAGTTGAAGAAGTGCCATGCGGAGATGGCCGATATTCCTTTGAGAGATACAGTGCCACTGGAGGCCATACAGTTGGATAGTGATCTGACCTATGAGGAGAAGCCCGTCAAGATTCTCGAAACTGCAAGCAGGGTTACCCGCAGCAAGGTCGTCAAGTTTTGCAAGGTTCAATGGAGTCATCATACCGAAGAAGAAGACACCTGGGAACGAGAAGAAGATCTCCGACAGGACCACCCACACCTTTTTGCTAGCCAACCCGAATCTCGAGGGCGAGATTCATGTTAAGGGGGGTAGGTTTGTAACATCCCAATTTTCAATTTGGATCTTTATAAATAGGTCATTCATATGCATCCATGATTTATGCATTTTTGCCTCCATTTGTTTTATTTGATTTTTGATCCAAGGAACTTTGAGCAACTCAAGGACCAAAAGAGAGAGTTGGAACTTTCCCTAAAAACCAATTTTGAATTTTTCGAAGTTGGGAGTTTGGATCCAATTCGGTTTCACCAAAATTCATTTCCATTATATCAAAAATAAAATAAAGAGAGAAGATAAAATGACTTCTTCAAAATCAGAAAAGAAAATATTGGAAATTGAATTTGGAACCAAAATATATTTGTTGGGTTTTATTTTACACTTTATTTTATTAGTTTAGCAAAAATGTTTATTTTTTTACTTGCATTTTAGGCCAGATAAAAGTTCACTAGGTCATATATAAGACCATATAACTATGTGAATTTTCTGGGATTTTTTAGGCTAATTTTTTTATTGGTATTTTTTGGTGTTTCATTTGCTTCTGAAAAAAACGTTTAAAAAAAGAGCCGCCAGGCCAGGCCCAGCCCAGCAGCGAGGCCACATCCAGCCCAGCCAGGCTAGCGCTAGCAGCAGTTAAAAAAAAGGTCGATCGCTCCACCTCTCGCTCACCTCACGTGCGCCCCAGCTCTCCACGCACATTTCCATCGCTCGTTCGCTCTTCCTTCCTCTCTTGTTTTTTTTTCTTTTCTTTGGCGCTTGGGCACCCCACCTCTTCTTCTTCCTCCCACGAACGGACAACAGAAACGTACGCGTACATTACTCCCGACGCCTCTTCGTTTCAAATTCTTGGAAATCCTAACTCCAGCCAACCTCATGACCAAGGAAGATGTCCTATAAATAGCCACGACTCTCCTCGACCAATTCAGTCGAAAATTTCTTGCCAAAACAACCTCTAGACGACGCACTCGACGTTCCAATCTCGCCTTAGAAGCTGCAGTTCATCTCTAGTTTCCGACGCCGGTGAGCCGTCCCGAGCCTTATCCTTTTGGGTTCCGACTTCTCTCGATCTCCACAATCTTTTTGACAAGGTCTTGTGATCCCTTTACTTCTATAGAGGCCACCCTTGACCAAGTTGTCTTCACCAGAGCACTCGGAGCACTGAGTTTTGCCGCTTTGTTCCGTCGCCGTTCGTCTGCTCTGATCATCACATACTCCACCGGACGAGCCACTCTCCGCTGCATCTCATAGACACCTCCGCCGCCGCCCACGATCGCCGGAGCCACCGCCATCACCATGCGAGAGCCTGCCCCAAACCTCTCGTTCTTCTTTGTAAGTTGAACGAGCATCCGTTCGCTTCAGTTAGAAAAAAAATGTTTCGGTTTTTCTAAATTAGATCGGTTAGATCGGTTTTCTGGGGCTTAGATCAAACCGGATACTATTTCTTTAGCCACCACGATCAGTTTATCTATGGACCGGCCATCCGCTGGCAGCAAACATGCGCAGCAAATCACAGCACGCCATGTGGTAGCTCATATTGAATCCCGTAATTGATTTCCAGAAAAATGCCCAATCTTCAGAAATTCATATCTTTTAATCTATAGATCCGTTTTAGTTGATTCCTTTTTCTACGGTTTCATAGAAATATCCTCTACCCAGAGAACCAAACGAAAAATATTTTTGAAAATTTTAAAATTTGAATTCAAACAGATCTGAATTCAAACTTTGTTAGGCCGTAACTCGAGTTTCGTAACTCCGTTTTAGGTAATTCTTTTTGCAAATTGAAGCTCGTGACGTGTACTTTCTGTTAGACCCAAACATACATATTTTTGCTACTGTAAAAATTATGTTATGTACAGAAACTTTATTTGGATGTTTTGGAGTTTTTCAAAGTCTTTCTTTTGTTTTCTTTTTGGATCTTTGATTGTCTGCTTATGTATGTTATTGCTTGCTTACGCTAGATCATCCGGAGTGCGAAGCTTGCTACTACGAATCTTTACAGTTCAACGAACATCAGCAAGGCAAGTTCACACTTTGATCATATTTTCCAATACCCAATTTTTACTATGCCTTAGTTTCACCCTCAAAGATTGCATGAGTAGGATTGGGAACATGTGGTTATGCTATGTAGTTCATGTGGTAGGAACCTATGACCTTTGTTCACCCCGGGAATTTTTCGTTATGTCATATATTGCTTAGCCATGCTCGCAGACGGGGATTGGTATGTGTGATTCATGCAAGTTGTGAGAGATAATAATTTGGGACAACTTAAGGTGGCAACTTTAATACACATCTGGGTGGATTGTTTGGGGCACCTGGAGTAACCAGTGCTTGCCCAAGGGGAATCCCGGAGTACCCGTGTGATTACCCTAGGTCCGCCACCCAGGCTCAAAGGGATCATAAGATATTTCATGCCTAGAAACTTTCGTGTGCAGCCAGAAGACATTATGGGCTCTGGCATAGTTGAGTAAGTTGTGTGACCTCTTTCCGTGGTAGACTAGCTGATGTAGGGGAAAGTAGGTGCCGATCACGGAGGTGGTCGAGTCTTGTGGGGAAAAGTACGCAAACCTCTTCAGAGTGTACAAACTAATCATTATTAGCCGTGTCCCCGGTTACGGACATCTTGAGTATCTAGAAGTGAATTATTGGTTGATCTCATCACTCTTTTTAGTGAAATTATTGCGTTACTAATAACTTGGGGATTTTGGGATTGATTTGGAGGAACCTTCTCAATAATGGCATTTTAATTTAGTAGTAAAAAAATTTATTCCTTTGTTGTAGGATAAAATTAGCTTTATGCAAAATTAAACTTAGAGCCTCCACCAGCTAAATTTGCGTATAGAGATAGTCTTTTCATTTATTATTATTCTATGTTGTGAAATTGCCAGCATATTCCTTGTGCTGACCTACACGGCTGCAACGTCACATGTTGCAGACTTTTCCGACGAAGATTAAAGGTGTGATAGGTCGTTGTTCTGCACTCATTTGGCCGTGGAGTTGGATGGACTCGTTTACCTTTGAAGCTTCCGTGGTTATTTTTATTTAGATGGCCTTTGGCCATATTATTGTAATAAATACTCTTTTGGGAACCTCGATGTAATAAAGTGTGATTGAACTCTGTTATAATTCCTCGAGTAATGTGTGTGTCAGCATACCGATCCATGGATGACACTTAAGCACAGAGACTTCCATCCATTTTGGGTCAGGTCACTACATTTTACAAGTGAATTGAAGGGATAAGGAAAACTTGTTTTGAAACATTAATTCTCCACTGAATAAAGCTCCATTCCAAGCAGTGAGAATACCACTAGATGCCCCAACGGATGGTAAGTATTCAAATTTATTAAATCTCTATGGACACACTTTATGAATATAGGATAAATCAAAATTCTCTCTCTTAGTTTCCTGCAACCACACAATCCCAGCAACACTTTCTTCCACTTTTTGCCTAATAGCCAACCATTTGTTTGAAGAATTAATACCCCTCACATTCCAGTTTAGGATATTCCATGTTCTGTTGTTATTCATCAAAGACCAAAATTATGTAACTTTGCCAGAGCCCATAATGATTATCCCAAAAAACAAAGTTATTGGGATCCACATAAAGAGCAGCGGACATGCAGCATGAGGCTACATTCCAACAATTCACAGATACAGGTGAGCAACAAAACCAAAACAACGAGTAATGAGATCCAAGAGCTTTCACAGTAGCAGACAAAGCAGTAGTCACTCCCACAGTAAGATGCCAGAGTTGACACTTAAACATAGTAAAGGTAACAGACAAAAGGTGCCACCCAAGGCAAACATCCATTGTGCAGCAAATGCATGAGTTATAGTTCACTGCATACATTTGACAATTATGTCCCAAAAGAGAACAGCAGACCACTCTGCTGTTTAACTCGGGCTGTTGTTGCGGACTCATCATCACACAGGCCTTGACTTGGCTGCATCTCCTGTGGCCTTGGACACCTTGGCCGCCTCCTCCTGTCCCTTCTTTTTAGGTTTCTTGGACAACTTGTCCTGTAGTTCATCCTCGGAAACCTTACAGAACGATTTAGTCAGGTTTTTAACCATTGAATTCTGAATAAGTGGAGGTATAGCATTACATGGCAAACAAGATTTAGCATCACATGATTTTCTTCTATAGCCCTTATTATCCTTCTTAATCCTGTCACTCCTTCTTACCTCAGTTTCCACCATAGGTTCTTTCTCTCTCCTTTTTCTTGAGATAGCCTCTCCAAGTGGCAGGACTTTATTTGGAGACACTTGTTGAAGAGGACTGCCTGCCCCAGTAGAGGAATGAGCAGCTGGACTTATTCCTTCATTTTCCTTGCCCAGATCTAGGGTGAAATCTTTACAGGTGGGTGCCTGGGAAGTGGCACATCCATCAGGTATGTGAAATAGCAGAGTTTCTTCTTGCTCACAATTAGCAGTTAATAGTTTCCATATATCAGATTTGAGCAAACGCATGGTCCAACCAACCTTATCAGGTGTCAACAGAAAATGGATTATGAAGTTAAACCAACTTACTGGAATTTCAATTTTGAAAGTGGGTGCAGCTCCCTGAGTTGCTGGTGCAAAATGCTTTATCCACAGATCTAGCCCTTCTTCAGAAATTAAATGTGAGCCATCAATAACTTGCAAAGCATGATCCTTAGCCAAAGTATGTAAATCAAGCAAAGTAGGAGATCCTGGCAAAGAGAAGGACCCATAGTTACCTTTAGTGTTCACTTCTGATGAGGAACCAATGTGATGGATTGGAACATCTGCCTTGCCCTTGATATCTGGAATAATAACTTGAGTAGTAGGGACAGTTACTTCAGCAGCAAAACTGTCAGCAACAGCAAATGGCTCTGCACTATTTCCAATGGGTGGGATTTCTCTCACAGCCTCATTTTGCTTGTCTATGTCTAAGATGGGCATAGAAGTGCCAGTAACTACAGTGTCTCTGACATCATTGGGCATATCTGATATAGGAACTGGCTGTAAATTATGTTGAGGTTCAACAACTACATTCTGAACCACCATAGCATGATCTATGGCCACATTCAGTGGGTGAAGATGATCTGCATTGAGCTGCTCCACCTGTAAATCCTCGTCTTCCCCCACTGCATTGTATGCCATGGCAATGTTAAGAAGTCCTTGACCAATTGGAGGGACTTGAACACCCTGGTTGACCTCTTCACTGGCTGAGTGAGTCAGAGAAAGTAAACCATCAAATAGAGAGACAGTTGTGGTAATGCTACTATTAGGAGCTCCATCTTCTGGCAAAGCTGGAATTACAATTTGAGGCTGCTGTGGGAGAACAGGTACTGGTTGTGGGAAAGCCCAGTGATGTTCTTGCTCTGCTGGTTCCTCCCAATCATCCCAGTCTTCATGAGGAGCATTAATATTGTGATTGGGCAGAGGCTGGAATCCTGGGAAATCATTAGCATGCTGGGGCATAGGGTGTGGGTCCACACCATCAAGTGGAATGGGGTCCTCATCAGCAGGCCCACCACCCAGCATTTCTTCAAGAAGAACTTCAACAGAGCAGGTCCAGGATTCCTCCTCAAATTGTTCCCCTTCAGACCACCTTATACTTTTTGGAATGTCACCAAGATCTGTAACTCTAGCCTTGACCAAGATCTTACCCTTCAGGGCATCCTCTCTCTCCCAACTAATGATCTTGCCCCACTTGGAAATAGAAGAAGCAATATCTTCAGAATTGCAAAAATCAAAAGGGACCCCCACAAATAGCAACCAACATGTTCTGTTGAAATGAAACCTGCGCCAATTTCTTCCTTCATTGTGTTTCGTAAATGAGATAAAAATATCACCAAATGCATGCGGGCCCTGCTGAATGAGCCTATCTCTATCTCTGACATGCATGAACTTAACATATGCTTCTCCAAAAGGGCATGGTTGGATTTGTCTAAAACCAACTTGCTCAACTCCCTGAAGAAACTCTTCCAGAACCTCACGTACATTGGGAAAAATACCTCATTCAGATGCGGGTGGATGTTGGCAATCGCCCACTCTTCGTGTCTTCTCGGGCGATGAGGGACAATCGCATGAGAAACCCCATTTCGACCCTCAATCACCTGAATCTGAAAACCATACGGCACGAAAGGATGAGGGTCTATGGGGATATTGGCCATCACAGACAACTCCGGCGTGGCGGCGACCAGAGCCCTTTCCGACAACAATGGCAGCGGCGGCGAGCTTGTCGAGGCAGGAGCTGAGGTGGCAGCAGAGTAGGAAGGTGAAGTGGAATGCAAGGAGGCAAGCGATGGTCTAGGCTAGAAGTTTGGGAAAAAAATCCTTGACCAGCTCCTTAAATGATGGGACCTGCCGAACCTGTGCCGCCGGCCCAAGACAACGAAACCAAGACTCCACCTCTCCTTCGTCCCAGGCCTCTTTTGGTGGGCTCGGGGAAGAATCCAAGTTTTCTTGGGATAGAAACTTCCAATTCAAGCTTTTCTTCATAAGGTTGCATTAAAGCATCAACGATATGTTTAGTAAAAGCTTTATTTTGACTATAAGCATGAGAAGAATTTAGCATGGATTGCAACAAGGAAATACAATCTATCAAAGAGCAATTATCATAATTAAATTCCTTGAAATCCAAGATAGTGGGTTCATTG
>NW_024111283.1:0-10727 GCF_003073215.2 Triticum urartu
CCAACAATATAAAGTTGGGTGAGGAATTAGCTGCACTGAAGATGTTCTACTACAAGTGATATATCATAAAGACATAAACGATAAATGATGTATACTGAAGTGTAAGTTATGTTCAGTCACATAAGCGGTAGGAACTTAAACCGGTGGTATTCAGCCTACCGCTCATGCTAGAAAAGAGCTCTTTTACGATGATTGGGGCAGTACTAGGAGTACTTTCGAGTACTTAATCCTCCGATTTTTATTAGCCGTCCGATCTGGTGGGGGGACTAAAAATGAATAAACCTAATTAGTTCAATCAGAGAAGGGCATAATGGTCCAGGGTAAAATATTGTGCTTTCAACCGATCACGTCCACGACCAGAACCACGTCTAGATCTAGTAGGTCAAGTCCTCCTTCTCGTCCCCTTCCTTCTGTCCGACGAGCCCGGCGAGAGGAACCAATTCACCGTCGTCGGCATCGTCCTCTTCCTCCTCCTGGTCCCTTTCACTATAAAAGATGTGCCCGGTGGCAGGAAGAAGAATAAGCCATGACATCCGCGGTGGCAGTGTCGTCGGCGGCGGTGCTATAGAACTGGCCCCCGGCCGATCCCATCGCTTCCGGAGTTGCATCCTAATGTATGAATCGCCCGAATCTCAACTTACTTTGATTCACAACCTGCACTTCCTACTTAGATTTGTTTATTCATCATCGATTTAGGTTTCCCTAGTGCATGCAATTCAATTTAGAATTTTTCATCATCCATGGTCACTTCACTGGTTTATGGGGGACCCAGTTTTATGGACGTTTATGATCGCTTGCCATAATATGTACAAGGAGCAAAGTTTAAAATTCCATGCAAGATTTTGTACTGGATTTTGTACTGTGATTTTTTCACCATCTCCAAATCACCCAAAATTTATTCTGCATGCTCAAATAAATGTGCCAAACATGTCTATGAAAGAAAATTTGGAAAAAATGTTTCCTACAATTCCCCTTAAAGTGTAGACCGATATTTTGATCAGTGAGTCTACATGGCAGTATAAATTAAAAAAAAATTATAAAACCTTGAAAGCCTATCTACATTTGTGCAACATATCAAGTGTGCAAAATAAGAGCTGATTTAGAGGAGGTCGAAAAAATTACGGTTAAACACGAGGGAGCATTTGGTTTCACTTAAGCCAGTTTTTGTAGAAAATGTGATTTTTTTCTACCACCTCCAAATCACTCCAAATTTATTCTGCATGCTCAAATAGATGTGCCACACATGACTATGAAAGGAATTTGAAAAAAAATCTATCCTACAATGCCCCCTTAAGGTGTAGACCGATGTTTTGATCGGTCAGTCTACATGAAAGAATAAATTAAAAAAATTACAAACCTTGAAAACCTAGCTATTGTTGTGTAATATATCAAGTGTGCAAAATTATAGGTGATTTAGAGGAGGTATAAAAAATCACGCTTAAATACGAGGGACCATTTGGTCTCACTTAATCCAGTTTTTGTAGAAAATGCGATTTTCTCCACCACCTGAAATCACCCAAATTTATTCTACATGCTCAAATAGGTGTGCCAAACATGTCTATGAAATAAATTTGGAAAAAAGCATCCTATAATGCCCCTTTAGGTGTAGATCGATATTTTGATCAGTCAGTCTACAGTGCAGTATAGATTCAATAAAAATTAAAAAATTCTAAAACCTTGAAAACATAGCTATATTTGTGCCACATATCAAGTGTGCAAAATTATAAATGATTTAGAGGATGTCGAAAAAATCACGCTTAAACACGAGGGACCATTTAGTCTCACTTAAGCCAGTTTTTGTAAAAAGGTGATTTTTCAACCACCTCCAAAGCACCCCAAATTTGTTCTACCTGCTCAAATAGATGTGCCAACCATGTCTATGAATGAAATTTGGAAAAAAAAATATTTTACAATGCCCCTTAAGGTGTAGACTGATATTTTGATGGTACATGGACTACCGCGCCGTCCGGACCCATGCGAACTCGCTGGCAGGGTGGAGCATTGACGTCTCGTTCGACGACTGGGCGCCGTTTGACCACCGTGTTGAGGTTGTGGACCCTGTCGTCTTCCTGAACTACGAGGCCTGTCGTGACCTCATCCATGGCATGCTCGCATACGGGCCGGTTAGCGGCGACTACGACCTCAGCCCCGGGAACTGGGGGGACCATGATCACCCGCAAATGGACTTCGCCGATGAGATCGGCCACAAGATTGATAGCCTTTAGGGCGTCACCCTGCGCTTCGACATCAACATCCACGTGCCGTCACTGCTGGTATGTTTGGTTTACACCATGTTGTGTGTGAGATAGCTGCAGAGCTAATTTTGTTTCATTGGAGAGAGAGAGAGAGAGAAAGAGAGAGAGCAGGCGCGGGACCATGGTGTTGCTACCGTGGCCGTAGAGGAGGTCAAAGAGACGCATGTCATTAGCTATGGGAGACTTTTCCTCCGCATCTTACCCCCTCCTCAAGCCGAGCAATCTCCCGACCTCCCTGTGCGTCCACGACTACATGGTTGTGTCACACGGGAGGCGCATGATAGGGATCCAAGCCCACTCGCGAGCGATGTGGATCATCCATGCTCGTTGGACGATGACCAGGCACCCATCGAACATAGCTTTGAAGTCGTGGACACTGCGGTCTTCCGAAACAACGAGGATTGTCATGAGTTCATATGCGGGATAGTCGCCGACGGGCCGGTGAGCATTGAGTACGACCTTGCCCCAGCAACTGGCCAACTAGGGACCTGGCTCCCCCACCAATGGGCATTGTGATCGACCGCCAGTTCGACAACCATGGGGGCGTCGTCCAGTGCCTCGACATTGGCATCCTCCTGTCGTCACTCCGGTAATGTTTGGTCTACTGCGAGCCACATCCCTAATTCGCGCATGCAAAGAGGTTGCCGCTCCCAGAGCTATTGCAACGCCGGGCAAGGTGTGCGCCATATGTATGCTGGACTTGGAGCCTAGTGGCACTGACACAAATTTTGCATATTTTTCTCCTCACAGAACCCGAGGAAGAACGTTGATGTGCCTACTACGTTGCTATGGAAAATGTTTAAAGATGAAGCATGATATTTTGCATCAATTCTTCTCATTCAAATCTTGCCTTCTCCAGGCATATATATCTTTACCCATGAGCCAAGGATATTGAGAAAATAAATATATGGGATGCCTAAACCACTACAGTTGAAAGAATAAACTTCTAACGTAAACATTTTTTTATCCCTAACATGCTGCACTGTTTGTCAAAACATTGTTTTCTGCATTTCTAGTATTAATTCAACTTTTAATTCTTTTCTTAACAAGTAAATCTGAAATTATATGATCTTTTTAAGAATGTGCCGCACACTTTTTTTCATAACATGATTTTGTAATGCATGAATTTTTTTAATTTCAAGAATATCTAAAAAATCATTGAACACTTTTTAATCACATGACCATCTTACTAAAAATATATGGACTAGTTTATTACATATGGTTACATTTTTCTCATACATTGAACATGTTTTGAAAACCATTCAATACTTTTTAATGACATCAAACTTCTATAAATGTATCAAAGAATTTTTTGATTACATGGATTTCTAATATTGAATTTTTTCCAATGACACAAAAATTTATGAAAATTCACCAAACACTTTTTAAACTACCTGAATTTCTTTGTAAAAATGTGAAAAAACTTTTTAATTACATGAACATTTTCTATCTATGAATTGCTCATCTTCAGCAACGGGGCTTATGAACTTGTCTCCTTTGTAATCTAGCTAATATCCATCTTACTGAACCTTGCTCTGGTCTTATAAGCTGAAGTACTCCATCATCTCACGACGATAAAATGGGCATGTCAGTATATGAAGCCCTCATGAAGTAAATCAAAGTACAGTTCTCTCTGATGTGTTTGCAGTCTTTACCGATGTTTATTGGGGAGCAAATGGAGAAGTT
Organism: Triticum urartu; assembly: GCF_003073215.2. Classification (NCBI taxonomy): domain Eukaryota; kingdom Viridiplantae; phylum Streptophyta; class Magnoliopsida; order Poales; family Poaceae; genus Triticum; species Triticum urartu. Next base: position 3,942 of record NW_024111283.1, read on the forward strand.
TTCAAACTCATCATGCAGCACTCTTCTAACGGTCAGAGGTAGTTGGCCCACTTCCCGTTCCTAGGACGAGGCCCTGAACAACATCACTTCATTTTACAGCCTACGTGCACGCCTTCCTTCCTATGGCTATAAGAAGAAATCGTGTCTGACTGTCCACAATGCTGCGTATGAGATAGTTGCAGAGATCATTTCGTTTCGTTGGAGAGAGAGAGAGAGAGAGCAGGCGCCGGGACCATGTTGTTGCCACCTTGGCCATGGCTGAGGTCATAGAGACTCTCGTCGGCGGCCATGGGAGAGTTTCCCTCCGCGTCATCCCCCTATGCATCCACAACTACGTGGTGGTGTCGCACGAGAGGCATGGGATCGGGATCCAGCCCCATATTACCAGTAGTGTGGAGCATCCTCGCCTAATTCGGTGATGACCACACACCCTTTGACCATAGTGTCGATGTCGTGGACACTGTGGTCCTCTGAAACTACAAAGATTGCTATGCGTTCATCCACAGGATGCTCGCTGACGGGCCGATGAGCACCGATTACCACCCTACCGTCGAAACTGGCCATCTAGGGGACCTGGCTCACCTGCTAATGGACTTCACCATTGTTATCGGCTGCCAAAGCGTCAACTATGGGGGTGTCGTCCAATGCCTCGACATCCGGTACGTTTGGTCTACTGCGAGCGTTCAAAGAAGTTGCTGCTCCTTAAGCTCTTGTGACGCCCAGAGTGGTGTGTGCCATATGTATGCTGGACTTGGAGCCACTAGTGCAGAAAAGTCAAGCTATGGCGTGAAAAAATAGCCATGCTAGCATGGGGGATCACGTTAATAGTATTTTAGATACCTATGGCGTGCCACGTGAAACTCGCCGCTACTAATATTCATCAATTTGATTTTCAGATTTGAAATAAAAGTAGTACATATGCGCTATCCCCACCAAAATAACAACATAATCCAGATTAACAATAGTAATTAAATCAAGTTCTGACATTACAAAACAGTGGCAAATAATAGCATTTAAGATCAACAATGTACTAATTCACATAGTTCAACTAAGTACTGAAAAGAGGCAAGTACCACACAACTTCAACTAGAGGTGGTAATAACATGATCTGCCATGGATGCCTACTAATTAGACTCTTCGGTATGCGAACTCAGGGTCATAGTGTGGATTAAGTGAAGCTAAGCTGCCAACGGGCCTATAGTAGACCGCGATCTCGTCCCGATCATACTCGAGGTAGAACGTGGTTCTCTCCCCAGCTTCCATCGCATAAGCATTTGCAAGGGCTCTCCAACCAGGGAACTGAAGTAGGTGCGGTTTGCCTCGTTGGTGACAAGACAATTGAAGATGTAGTCCATGTATGTGTCGTGGTGTGGAGAGAGTGTGGGCACGTGAGTTCGCGTGTGTGATTCTGCTAGCTTCTCTCCTGTGCTGAGTTCATCTCCTTATTGTATAGATTCCGCGTGTGTGCGCATACGTCGCCGCAAACACTCGTGTGCTTAAGATCGTGTCGAGTTTGTCTTCTCCCGTCCGGCGTTCGTGTCGCCGGAGGCTGCTCGGCGTTCATTGCCGATGGGTTTGTCCCAACAATTGGTATTCAGAGCCATGGCCGGAGAAGGATCGTGCATTCCGTCACGCTCACAGGCTCGTCGGAGGGGCTGAACCTCGCCAATACGGCATGGGCAATGTTCGATGCGGCACGGCTGCTGCGAGGCCCTCATGTGTGAAGGTCCAGTTCTTTGTCGACGTCAAGCTGCGTCACGATAGAAGGAGGGCATGATGCTCGGTAAGTTGGACCACCGGTGACAAGGAGTTCATCGTCCACATCGGAGTCATCGACAAGGTGTGTCGCCGGCGACAAGGGTGTGGTGAAGGCATAGGAGGTGCGTCTCTCATCGAAGCCAATGGCAATGGCGGCAATCGGCGTGACAAGATAACATTGGCGGCCGTCTACGTGTTGCACCGACGACATCGACGACCATGGGCTTCTGGAGAGGAATAAAGCATAACAATATTGTTATTAGTGTGAAGTATTTAAGATTAGGTGATGTTTAGTTTGTTGCATGGTGTAATAACCACGTAGAGTTGCATTAGTCAGCCAAGTACAAAGAAAAGCGCATGCTCGGCAACATAGCTTAGCGGCCGGATCAGTAGCATAGAGATAGAGCGAGTGCACGCTAGCATTTGGCAAGCCAGGAAATGAGTAGCCGTCGTCATGTAGGTGTGTCTTCGTTGACCAAGTGATCACTGCACGTGGAGAGATGTTGCCTATGTGCACATGTATTAGTGTGGTCAGATGTGTCGTGTGAAGCTACATGCATCATGCATGGTACCCTAATTAAAATGGCCAAGTCGTGTGGCTGTTGCGTGAACCTTGCATGTAGCCGGAGTAGTTAGTTAAGATAAGGATGGATGCATCATGCATGCATGCATTGGCCGAGTTGTGTGGGTAGCTAGCTACGGGTGTGGATCAAGCCGTTAGTGGCTTGACCACGACTTGCTATGTTTGTGTGTGTGTGCATGCTAGGAACTGGGTGCGTGGCTGTGTGTTAGCTAGCTGTGTTGGGTGCCTATTTAAGCCTTTCTAATTGAGTTCTTTTGTGTGGTGTTGGGAACTACCGAAAATGGCATAAGGTGTGTGCGTGCCAAAGCTGAGTGTGTTTCTTCTACCTCTTGTGTTTATGTGTGTCTTCCTTCTCCCTCCTCGGCATCCCCAACAGTGTAAGAGTGCGGCGCGTCGTGCGGGTGCACGGCAAACTGCCCAAACCAGGTGACCCAGCACGGAACGAGGCACCGGCGGGAGGTGTTCCGCTCTAACGAGACGAAGTGGGGCGTGAGGACGATGGACCTGATCCAGCCAAGCGCATTCCTCCCAAACCAGGTGACCCAGCACGGAATGAGGCACCGCCGGGAGGTGTTCCGGTCCAACGAGACGAAGTGGGGCGTGAGGAGGATGGGCCTGATCCAGCTGGGCGCATTCCTTTGCGAGTTCACCGGGGACGTGCTCCCCGCGGACACCCCCGCATTGCGCGAACGCCAATGCCAATACCGGCGCACCGACGGAGGAGCGGGCGCGCTTCATCGAGCCAAGGAAGTTTCCACCGAGGTGGATTGAGTCTGGGTACGCCCCTGCGGCCACGCTTCCGGACAAACGGTGAGGAACCGCTCCAGCTCACGCAGTGCCCAGTGCCGAGGTACACGCCTGACGTGTCCAAGAGGAAGAACAGCGCGGCCTACATCAGCCACAACAGGTTCGGGTCTAACGCCTTCGTCCAGCTCGTGGTCCGGGGCCATGAAGACGAGTCGTGCCCCCACCTGATGGTCTTGGCCATGGGGACCATCCTGCCGATGAGGGAGCTGAGCATCGACTACGGCGCAATCAGTGATCGATCGGCAACGATCCTGTATGTTACCATCATTTCCAATTGCCAGGAACTTTTCGCCTTCATTTTCAGTTGCCATGAACCTTTCTGTCATTGTTATCGATTGTATCATTGGATGTACGCAGCGCTAAGACACCTTCAACTGAACTGTTTGCTTGTATTTCTTGTGCCTGGTTTGCCATGTTTGCACTTTGCAGTCAGCAAGTTACAGCCTGGAACCATATTTGCATGAGTTGAGTCTGGGATCGACATCATAACCATAGACGTGAGCGTTTAGTTGAGAATTTCATTCGCTTTAGTTTTCTGTAGTCGTTGCAAAGGTTCATGAAGTTTTACATCTAGGAAGGCCTCTACAATGTCATCCCTGCCACCTACGGCCCCGGCAAGTCCGGCCCCGACGTATGCCGGTTCAAGCTTGTGCGTCTGTCGGGCCAGGAAGCGGTCGGTAGCAACATCTGGCGCTCCGCCAGAGACCTCATCAACCAGTTTGACGCCGAGATCCGTCCGCCCAGCTACATCACGTTGGACATGTCCAACGGCAAGGAGGCGATTCCCGTCCCGGTCCGCAGCATGGTGGACCACAACGTCTATCCCCTCGAGGGAGCGGGCGCCGGGAGCATGATGCTGCCACCGTTCCCACACACCACGTCTACGGATGTGGGAGTGTTCTCCTGCGCGTCATTCATCACCTGAGGCAACGTGGTTGTCTCGCACAGGAGGCGCAGGATCAGGACCCACGCCAACTCGCCAGCGGGGTGGAGCATCCACGCCTCGTTCAACGATGACCATGCGATCTTCCGAAACTGCGAAGCCTGCCGCGACCTCATGCACGGGATGCTCGCCGACGGGCCTATCCCCGAGAACTGGGAGGGACCATCATCACCCGCAAATGCACTTCGCTGATGAGATCATTCCCAAGATCGAAAACCTTGACGGTGTCGTCCCGCCCTTCAACATCGACATCCACCTCCCGTCATTACTGGTATGTCTGGTTTTCGGCCATCCACAGACTGTAATTCGCGCGTGCAAAGAGGTGGACGTTGTAGTAGGAGCTCTGGCAGTAGCCGGCCTGGTGTGCGCGATTCGCCGTTTGGAGTTGGAGCCTGGTGACAAGGAGATCGTCCGGCTGCCGTGCCTCCACACCAACGCCTTCCACATCTCGTGCATCAAAGCATGGTTCTATCAAGAGTCGAAGTGCCAAATTTGTCGGCGTGAGGTGAGATGGATTACTTCTGCTTTAGATTCTGAGATTAGATAGCTGAAGGTGCTTGACTCATACATCTCGGATCTAAAGATGTTGATAGATTACATAACAGATGAATAAATTTCTTCCCCGCAAAAATGAAAGAAAGAATAAATTCCGAGGTAATAAATATTTGGGAATCATAAACCACCACATTTGAAAGAATAAACTTCAAATCTAAACATTTTAAAATCCAAAGTTACTGCTCTATTCGTATTAACATTGTTTTTTGCATTTCTAGTGTTCCTTCAACTTTTAATTTTTTTCATAACAAGTAAATTTGATATTAGATGATTTTTTTAAGAATGTGTCACAAGCTTTTCAAATTACAGGATTTTGTAATGCATGAAATTTTTTAATTAGAAGGATATTTTAAAAACCATTCAACATGTTTTAATCTCATGACCATCTTACTAAAATATATTAACTACTTATTACATGGTTACACTTTCTGAAAACTCAAACATATTTTAAAATGCATTCAACACTTTTTTAATTACATCCATATTTCTATAAATTTATCAAACAGGTTTTTTCTTACATGGATTTCTTATAATGATTTTTTTCTAATGACACAAACGTTTATGAAAATTGACCCAACACTTTCAAAATTACTTGAGTTTCTTTGTAAAAATGTGGGAAACACTTTTGTAAAAATCTTCCGCAAGGAGGTCTATGAACTTATCACCTTAGTAATCTATGTAATATTCATCTTACTGAATCTTGCTCTGATCTAAGCTGAAGTACTCCAGCATCTCACAACGAAAACATGGGCATGTCAGTATATGAATCGCTCATGCAGTTAATAAAAGTACACAGTTCTGTACGAGCTTTTTGCAGTCTTTACCAACATTAATTAGGGAGAAAATGGAAAAGTTTTCAAACTCATCATGCAAAACTTCCCGTTCCTAGTAGGAGGCCCTCAACACCATCCCTTCTGTTTACGGCCGTGGTTTTCAGCTCTACAGTCCACCATGGTGCGCGTGAGATAACAGTAGAGGTCATTTCGTTTTCCTGGGGAGATAGAGCGGGCTCCAAGACCATGGTGTTGCCACCTTAGCCGTGGCAGTCATCACAGGATGCACGTCGTCGGCCATGGGAGAGTTTTCCTCCGCATCGTGCCCCTCCTCCAGCAGAGCGATCTCCCGACCTCCCTGTGCATCCACGACTATGTGGTTGTGTCGCACAGGAGGTGCAAGATAGGGATCCAGGCCCACTCACCAGCGATATGGATCATCCATGCCTCGTTCGATGATGACCAGGCGCCCTTTGACCAATATGTCGAGGTTGAGCACACTACGGTCTTCCGAAACTACGAGATTTGCCGTGAGTTCATCCATGGGATACTCGTCGATGGTCCGGTGAGCATCGATTTTGACCTCGCCCCAGCAACTCGCCAACCAGGGGATCTAGCTCACCCGCCAATGTACTACACTGCCATGATCGGTCACTAGATCGACAGCCATGGGGGCTCGTCCAGTGCCTCGACATTGACGTCCTCATGTCATCAGTCCGGCAGTGTTTGGTCTATTGCGAGCCATATGCCCTAATCCGCGCATCCAAAAAGGCTGCCGCTCCTGGAGCTCTTGTGACGCCGAGCATGGTGTGCGCCATATGTATGCTGGACTTGAAGCCAGGTGACGCTGAGACAAACTTTCCATCTTTTGCTCCTCACAGTACCCCTAGGAGAAGGTAGATGTGCCTAGTACGTTGCTACGGAAAATGTTTAGAGATTAAGCATGACTAGTCGTCAACCCGTGCATTCGCACGGGCTAGCGCATATTTTTGCTTTATCTTCTATACGATTTTTAATGCTAAATTGTATTATTTTTATTCGTCATAATATTTCATATTTCTATGTATTTCGCAACATTTGGTTACTTGTAGAAATTGGTTAGTCTACGTTTATAGGAGTGTATATCATATTTACTCTTACTATGAAAACATGAAAATAATTATGTTACTTTGGATTTGTAGAGTTACATATACGTTTAGAATAGCATTTCAGTAAGCCATATATGTTAATACCATTGAAGTTTAACTATTTGAAAACAAAGATGTATACTATATGCATTAGCATTTCAGTGAACAACAATCTCTACTGGTAGAAAAAGGGCCTGTAGTCCCGGTTTGTAAGGGCCTTTTGTCCCGGTTCTGGAACCG
>NW_024111284.1:0-15814 GCF_003073215.2 Triticum urartu
GTTATTGACCGGAGATGTGTCTCGGTCATGTCTACATAGTTCTCGAACCCGTAGGGTCCGCACGCTTAACGTTCGATGATGATTTGTATTATGAGTTATGTGATTTAATGTACTGAAGGTTGTTTGGAGTCCCGTATGAGATCACGGATGTGACGAGGAGTCTCAAAATGGTCGAGACATAAAGATTCATATATTGGAAGGCTACATTCGGACACCGGAATGGTTCAGGTCGTTTCAGATAAGTTTCGGAGTACCGGGGGTTACCGGAACCCCCCGTGGGAAGTTATTGGGCCTCATGGGCCTTAGTGGAGAAGAGAGAGCGCTGGCCAGGAGGTGGCACGCGCCCCCTTGCCCCAATCCGAATTGGACAAGGGGAGGGGGCGGCACCCCCTCCTTCCTTCTCTCCTCCTCCTCCTTCCCCCCTTCTCCCACTTGGAATAGGAAAGGGGGGCCGAATCCTACTAGGTTTGGAGTCCTAGTAGGACCCCCCCCATGGCACGCCTCCTCCTTGGTCGGCCTCCTCCTCCCCCTCCTTTATATATGTGGGGAGGGGGCACCCAAAGGCACAACAGAAAATCTCTTAGCCGTGTGCGGTGCCCCCCTTCACAGTTACACACCTCGATCATATCGTCGTAGTGCTTAGGCGAAGCCCTGCGCCGGTAAATTCATCATCACCGTGACCATGCCGTCGTGCTGACGGAACTCTCCCTCGGCCTCAACTGGATCAAGAGTACGAGGGACGTCATCGAGCTGAACGTGTGCTGAACACGGAGGTGCCGTATGTTTGGTGCTAGGATCGGTCGGATCGTGAAGACGTACGATTAGATCAACCGCGTTGATATAATGCTTCCGCTTTCGGTCTACGAGGGTACGTGGACACACTCTCCCGCTCGTTGCTATGCATCACCTAGATAGATCTTGCGTGATCGTAGGAAATTTTTTGAAATTTTTCGAGATGACGATGGAGACACTAGTGCAGAACCGGGCAATAGCACCGGTTTGTAAGGCCCTGATCGCTAAGTCTCTGATCCCGTCACTTCCTGCTCGATTCGCTTGGCTCCTGTGCTGATTTCTCTTTGGTTTCCCAGGTTTGTTGTGGTTGCAGAATGGCGCAGAGGAATTGGGAAGCGGACTATGGACATGATGTGAGTTATCTTTATGTGTTTTTGGGATGCTTTTGCTACTTTTTCTTGCTGTTCTACTTCGGTTAATTTCTGGTGGCGGGTCTTGCAGGCGTGACGTGCACATCCATGACTATTTGCTCAAGTGAAACATCCAAACGGCCAACCTGTTCATGGTGGAGGGGGCCATGCCTGCTAAGTCCTCCAATTCGTAAGTATCCACTGCTGCTGCTTATGTTTGAATATACTTTATGTTTGGAAGATTCACAAAATGTTACAAGCTTGCTCGATGCACTTTACTATTGAAAGATGCATAAAACGTGAAGGAAGAAGTCACATTGTGATTAGTCATTTTGATGATTGTACTAATTTATCTCTTAAGTTTGCTAGATTCTATTGATGTTTTCTTCGAATTTAAAAGGATCCTATGGATGGCTCTAAAATATATGTTCTAGAGAACCAAATATTTTCTACTTGACTGCTCTGCAGATACTCAGGCTGGCTGCTGGGGCGAGCTGACCATGATGCTCTGCGAAGGCGAGTTATCCATGGAATTCACACAACATTCCAGCGTTCTCGTTGGCAGGTCTCTGCTCTTCTCCATGTCCACGGGGACAGTGCGTCCATCGTGGAGCATGACCTGGCAAGTCGCGACCTGACTCTGCTCGGCCAACTAGACAAGCACTATAAGCACAGATGCTGTCAAGGATGGGGATTTTTGTCAACGCCTTTGAATGCGTTAGCCACAACCTCAAGATCAGGTTAGGACTCTACTCTTGCATGCCTCACCTATTCGGAGCCACACACAAACATTTGTATGGATGGCATTGTCGAAAGAAACTTCTCTTTAGTTCGTTGCTCTTTAGGTTTTGGTTTCTATTTGTCCTTAGTTGCTTTGGGCTTTTGAGTTTTGTAGTTTAGGAGATGAGTGTAGAGCAGTATTAGATGTTCTACGGCGAGGTGGTTGCCAAGTGGTGTTTGTCTTTCTTTTGTTCGGGGGCAAGCCTGATTGTGTGTGTTGGCGTTTGAGGGGTTCAGTGGGTCGAATTAGTTTTATTGTTATTCGATAGAAATACTTCAGAGTTCAGAGTTAGGACCTGTCATCTTTTGGCATGATATGTGTATTCTGATGAACATTCAGTCAAAGTGCAATTATTGGATTAAATAGATGTTATACTATTTGAGAAGAGTTATATGCCTCTGCTGTTGGCAGTTATAAAATGTGCCGTTTATTTGTATGGTATCTTGTAATTGTACTAAATAATTTGTGCAAACAGTAGCCCGTTGTTAGAACGGAACATAGCACCTTGGGTCATTAAAACGGACGATGGAACAATTGTAGCTGGCCACAAAACTTTCATGGCCTTATGTTATTTCTAACCTTAAAATTATAGACTGAAAATTTACACCATTGTTTTCACCTAGGGCTCCTTGTTATGGAGAAGGTGCTCTCGAGGGTGTAGCACACTCAACAAACATGAATGTGCCTTGCTATCCAAAGATTCTCCTGATGATGTTCCTAAGAGGGCACCAAATGAAGAATCGGCGAAGGGTACAACCCGCAAAGATGATGCTGGGAACCTTTGACCTCTGGTAGCAATGTTGATGGTGCTTCACCTTCAGAGAAGGTGAGTCCGAATAATGTACTGTATATTTTTTACTTTATTGAGATCATTGTCGGTGCCAGGACTGCACCATTGTGTGGTGAAATGTGTGAATTCCACTGAGCTTTGCATTGTTCATTAGGTTCTGTATGATTTTTCACTGGTATGGGGTGATTTGTCAAAGAAGTGGCATTGCAATATCCCCTAGACAGTCATATTACCCACACAGAACATGTTCATGTGCTTCTGTATGTGCGAAGTAACAGTCTTGTGTGGGACTTGGAACTCAATAGAACTTATCTCTTGAATTTACATCATCATTCTTTAAGGGGCCATTTAATTTTGGGTTTAAAACCTGTCTAGCAAGTGGCTGGGTGTTGGATGGATTGGCCAAGCGCACAGCTAAAAAGGGAAATGTGCTGTCCATGACGACCCATACATACTAAAAGTAGTGTCACCTGGTCTCCGCACCCCACTGCCTTTTTTTTTCTCGAGAGTACACAAAATGCATACCATATTTATATGGGAGGCAGCAAAGTGTGTTACAAGAATAGCCTCTTCACATTGCAACCAATGCCACAGGTCAACACCACACCACAAGCCTAAGAAGCTACTTTGTCACAAAATTTTGTAAACACACTGCTCCAGCAGCCATCCAAGTCTGGAGTTCATCACGAATGTGAATCACAAGAGCCGGGATGGATCACTGCTGTTTCCAAAGTTTCCAAACAATGAGGATGACCACCGAGTCGAATTCTTTCTTGATGATCTTTGGTAAGGGTTTTCTAGATCTCAACCACAACTCCTCAAGGTAATCATCAGTAGCCACTAGCCAGGCTGGCCACCTGGCTCCTATCGTTTCCTTCTGTCCTTTGATGCCTTATTTCACATTACATCTAATCTGCAGCTCCAGCTGCTGCCAAAGGTCAAGAGAGGAGATCCCTCGTGTGGACTGAAACGCGAGAGGGGTTCGATCTCTCTTCCGCGCCAACAGTTCTTCCCACGCTGGACTCTGTTTCCTGCCTGAAGCCCCAGCCCCTGTCTGAGGCGTCTTGATTTATCTAAGGCGGGCAGAATGGCGCCTAGGCTGATGACTTGGACGCCCTAAGAGTTAAAGTGGACGCCGTAGACACATGACTAAGGCAAGGCCGTCGCCTTGTGACCAGGGAGCACCCTGACGCTTAGGCATCGCCTAAGCAACACCTTAGGGACGCCTTAAAAACCATGTTTTCCTGTCTCCTTCCAATCTTTCTTTTGTCAACTGCATATTTCACCCTATGGAGAATTTTACCTCCTCCCCCCCTAAAGAATTGCAGTAAAAAAAGGTTATTTTGGTAGTAGAATTCAAATCCTGTTCCATCTCCAAACACAAAAACAACTACTCCCTCTGTCTGGTAATACTTGTCGGAGAAATGGACGTATCTAGATATATTTAGTTCTAGATACATCCATTTTTATCCATTTATGCGACAAATAATTTCGGAGGGAGGGAGTAGGTAACTGATTCTTAACCTAGGCCCCTCCCCATGCAAGAAATAGTTGCATGTTTTTCATGGGTATGTAGCGCAACAAAAAAAATCTGCAATTAGAGGAACAACATGCATGACGTATGTTGACAAAATGAGAAACGGAAAGCAAGTTTGAAAGATGAAATATAGCCAAGTTTTTTTTTCTTGAATACACATGAGGCCTCTGTATAATTGCATTAAGGAGAAAGAAAATATTTACAAGGAAAACCTGACACACCCCATTCACCCCCCACTGCTAGAACAGGGAAAACACGTGCCTGTTACAAAAACAAAATGACCTGAGCTACCTCAAAAACTACCATTAGGTGGCAGCAGCTAACAGCTGCACCAAGCCCCTTGGTCCGGCCATGCATTAGAGGTGTCCTTCCTCCCAAATTCGTCTAAGCACCAGCTAGGCACTCGATGTAGCACCATTAAACACACAGTCATTTGATGCTTCCACAACATCCATGCCCGCATGTGATCAGTGAGTTAAGCCCCTGTTTGAAGTTTCCCAGAGTCAAAGAATTGATTCTCAGCCACCAAGCACAGAACACATCATTCTTGGCGTGTGGCGAGGAGTCTGGTAAACCGGAGCAATAGAAGATGATGCACCAAACTTGTTTAGAGAAGACACAGTTTGTCAAAATGTGTTAGATTGTCTCTGTCTCTTGATTACAAAGATGTCATTGGCTCAGGTGGGGCAGACCCTTTCGTGCTAATCTGTCGGCAGTCTAGCATCTATTGTGCGCTGCTGACCAGAGGAAAAACTGACACTTCTTTGTCGCCCAAGACTTCCAGATAAGCTTCCATGGCTGAAAATAAACAGCCCATGGAATAAGGCCTTATAGGCCGAACTGGTTGAGAACTGTCCAGACTCTGTGAATTTCCATGTTCATCTTGCACATCCGGTGGCAGCTGCACAACCGAGATCAACTCCCAAATGTGCAAGAACTCAGCCAGGGCTGCGACCATGAGGTCGCCAACAATGTCCTGCATCCACCTATTGTCCAAATGAGCCTCCTTCATGGTCCACTTGTCCACTCTTCGCTTAGGGATTACCGGCTAACTGAGTCATGAACATGTATAGAGAAAGCAGCCCATGACTTATCCGGTTGTGTCTTGGGCAGCCATAAACATCACCTCCCCCGCGCAAGCCCCGCCTAATTTTGTAAATCTCTTTGATGGTGCACGGGGGTAGATCAAGGGAAATAGTAAGACAGACCACGTGGAGGTCATGGCATGTTCCACTTGGACCAATCTAAAATCCCCGATTCATGAGGTCAGCCTTCCATCCCGGCATAAGATCGGCAATACGGTCAATGAAGGGCTCCACTTGTGCCTTGGCTAATTTCCTTCAGGCCTTGTTCGGTTGAGGTGGTTTTTGAAGGGGAATGGCAGGGTTTGAGGGGGATTAGATCCCCTACAAGCCAAAATCCTCTCCAATCCCCTTGGGAGGAGGATTAAACGAACAAGGCCTCAGGAGAGGGGAACACTGAGATATTTGAAGGGGGAACTCCTTGATTTCACAAGGCATGAGCTGCTGCACCAAATTCATGTTTTCCTCGGAGGATTGGATGGGGGTGACACTGCTCATCTGAATGTTAGTTTTCAGACCTGAAGCAACACCAAAAACACGGAGAATCTCCAAAATAAGATCAATGTCTGAGGCAACCAGTCTCAAGAACAAGATCACATCATCTGCATAGAGAGAAACTCAATGCCAGAGTGGGCGAGGGCAAGTGGTTGCAGGAGACCAGCATCACTTTCTCTTCGAATGATAGCATTTAGGACAGAATAACAGACAACATAGGGGAGAGAGGCCTGTTTGGTGCTGAAGTTCTTCTCTGGGCATCCCATTTAGCAAAACTCTAGTAAATGAAGTATAGAGTAAGGCACTGATCAGGTGACACCAGATAGGCCAAAAACCCTGGTGTTGCATTACCTTCAAAAGAAACAACCAAGAAACCAAATCGAACGCCTTGGCATGTTCCAACTTAAGAAGAATGCGAGGGAGTTTCCTTTGATGAAGGTATCACCCTGTTTGCTGCACTAGCGTAAATATAACCAAGTTGTTCATCACATAGCAGAATAAACATGTATGATTTGTCGATTTCGGACAGCATGCAAGCATTCAGTAGTAAACTTCCACACACGTTGCATATGTACTCTATAAAAACCTAAAAGATCACATTGTCGTCACACAAAGCTCCGGATGCACTTTTTAACCATGACTGTTGCTCATTTTCTGTTGCAAGTGGCATGGACCTAAGGATGGAGAGAAACAGCAGTATATGCTAGGGAAACGAAATCTTGCTTGAAGTTTGCGATGCCTCAGACAATTGATCAAGCCATTGGTTAAATTCATATGTATTAATGAACATAATCCAAACATAAAACCGTATCTTAAACCTCCTCTATGATAATTAACTAGACAGATAAATTTATAGGCAACTTAATATGAAATAGTACTTGATCAAGCCATTGGTTAAATTCATATGTATTAATGAACAACATAAAACCGTCTCTTAAACCTCCTCTATGATAATTAACTAGACAGATAAATTTATAGGCAACTTAATATGAAATAGTACTCAGATTTACATATTAGCTATCTAAACCCAGTGGCGAGTGTGCTGAACTACAGTTAGGAAAATTAATGGTATTGCTATTCAACATGTATGTACTGGTACAAAATATTATAATGAGACGTGTTTTTCGTTCATATGCCTAGAAAGTAGAAACCACGAAGTTGGTAACCAATGCTATCAAGGAAGGGGACTTCGTCAACACCTTTCGGACCAGTAAATCAGGCACATAAGCAGCTGTCCGACGAGGGAACCGATCCTATCAAGGAAGGGGATTTTGTCAACACCTTTGAATGCGTCAGCCATGACCTCAAGATCAGGTTAGGGCTCTACTGTTGAACGCCTCACCTATTCCGCGGCACTCAAACATTTGTATGGATGGCATTGTCGAAAGAAACTTCTCTTTAGTTTGGTACTCTTTAGGACCAGCCTTGGTTTCTATGCGTCCTCAGTTGCTTTGGGCTTTTGAGTTTTGTAGTTTGGGAGATGAGTTTAGAACAGTATTAGATGTTCTAAGACGAGGCGGTTGCCAAGCAGTGTTTATCTTTCTTTTGTTCGGGGGTGAGATTGTGTGTGTGTTGGCGTTTGAAGGGTTCAATGAGTCAAATTAGTGTTAGTGTTGTTCTATAGCAATACTTGAGAGTTAGGACCTGTTATATTTTGGCATGATATGTGTATTGTGGTAAGCATTCAATCAAAGCGCAATTATCGGAGTAAATAGATGTTATCCTATTTGACAGGAGTTATATGCCTCTGGTGCTGCTAGTTGTAAAATGTGCCATTTATTTGTATGGTACCTTGTAACTGTACCAAATAATTTGTGCAAACACTAGCTAGTTATTAGAACAGAACTCAACAGAACATAGTTAGCAGCTTGGGTCATTAAAACGGATGATGGAATAACTATAGCTGCACCACAAAACTTTCATGGCCTTATCTAACTAGTAAAGGTTGCTGCTCTACCCGGCCATAGGAGGCACTTGCGCTCGTTTCACCATCGTGGACCGTTAGATCCTTTTACTGTTGTACATTTTGACTGTGTGGCGTCTCCTTAGCCATCCGATCTTGTTCACGTTTGCACAGCCTCCAGGGGTAGATGACTGGTGGACCCTTTTACGTCCTTTTTATCACTATCCAGAGTTGAATAGATCTTCTACTGTTGTACATTTTGACTGCCTGGCATCTCCTTGGCCATCCGTTCTCGTTCACGTTTGCACAGCCTCCAGGGTAGATGACTGGCGTACCCTTTTATTCACTATACAGAGAGTTGAGTAGCTTCCTCGGTCACTTCGATATTTTCACAGTGAGAAACCGCGGTGGCGACCAATCCCTTTCCTTTGTCGAGCCCTGCGCCCCCTCCCCGTTGTCCTCTGCCTCCCCTGCTCTAGAAACCCGGCGCTCCCCTCCCCACATTCGCCTTCCCTGCACCGCACCGTTCGGCCTGCCTCGTCCTCCATATTCTCCTGCAATCGAGTTTAGCTATTTGCCTGGTTTAGGTGGAGGATCTGCCTGCTGTGTGCTGTTTGGCTGGTTAAGGTGAAGGATCTGGTAGGGGGCGCACAGATGGCATTGTGAATTTGGAGAACTAAGGCTATTGTGTGGCGTACATTTGCTGTTTAGTATCATGTGGAAATTATATCTTGTGGGGTTAAACGTGTCATAAATGTTGTATGCTAATCACTTTTGATTTGTGTGTTGTAGTAAGATCTCAAGACCAGTTATTGAATGGGCAGTAGTATCTTTTTTGCCATGCTGAGAAACAATGTTCGACATGTGTGTGTATGTTGGGGTGGGGTGGGGGCTGGCCATACGATCATGCCATCCTTTCTAGTAAATAAGAACACGCAAAATTGAACCCAACTTTCCCATGCTCGCCATATATGGTAACGCTTCTCCTAAATTTCTTTTTAACTTTCAGGCTGGTGAGTTTTTCTATTCAGCTCAAAGAAGCGCTGTAGCACAAGAGAGGCAATTAGTAGCAAATCAGTCTGGTCAGAATTCACCGGAGAGTCCTTCCTTAGAGCAGGTAAAAATATTGTTTCAGAAACAGCATCCCTCCTTGCCCTGTTCTTTTATCTCTTCCTGATAGTTTGTTGGCCGAATGTATAGGATTCTCAATCGGCAGGTCAGGAATCGTCTCCCCATTCAGCTAAACTACATGTTCTTCGGTCGGTTTCGCATTTTTGCATTTTTTATAGTGATACTGAACCCCTTTTTGTACAAGCTATAAATAGAGCATCAGAACATAAACATCATGCTGATAGACCAGAAGGGGTTCAGTATCGCTATAAAAAATGCAAAAATGTACATGTCTTTTGCTTATATTATTAATTGGCAGCTAGGCATGCTAATAGACCAGGATTCTAAAAATTTGTTCCTAAAGATACATGATGTTTATGTTCTATTAGATAATTTTATTCCTTTGTAATTTGGTTTTAAAGATATAGTTTCAGAATGTAGTCGTTTTGCATCTGTCAAGCTTGCTGTTGTTACAAATAACTGTTCTTTTGTCCTCGATTGTTACTTTCACAGTTTTTTAGCACTACAAGCATTATTGTTCCAGTTTTTTTTAATGTATTGATCATGCCATTGTTTTTTCTGCCTTTGTAGCTGAAAGATTAGTGAGACTGACTGATGCTGAACATGTACCATCTGTTCCATGTGAGAGAAATAGCATGTCGATATCATCTTGAAATAATCACAGCTGGGGGGACCTGGGAGGACGAGGTTGGTAGCTGAGGATGATGTGTAGAGCGGGAGGAAGGAGGTGTGAGGCTTGGAACTCTCCTTGTGAAGTGCTCAGGGACAGCGGTGAGGAGCATGGCAGGTGTCCAACTTGACCTCCTCGGCAACAGCAGCAACAAGGGTGGCCGTGGCGACAAGGGAGGAGATAACAACCAGCAGAGCAATGAAATCGCTAAGTCTCTGATCCCGCCACTTCCTGCTCGATTCGCTTGGCTCCTGCGCTGATTTCTCTTTGTTTTCCCAGGTTTGTTGTGGTTGCAGAATGGCGCAGAGCAACTGGGAAGCGGACTACGTCTACGGACATGATCTGAGCTATCTTGATGTGTTTTTGGGATGCTTTTGCTACTTTTTCTTGCTGTTCTACTTCGGTTAATTTCTGGTGGTGGGTCTTGCAGGCGTGATGTACACATCCATCACTACTATTTGCTCAAGTGGATCATCCAAACGGCCAACCTGTTCATGGTGGAGGGGGTGATGCCTTCTAAGTCCTCCAATTCGTAAGTATGCAGTGCTGCTGCTTATGTTTGAATATACTTTATATTTGGAAGATTCACAAAATGTTACAAGCTTGTCCGATGCACTTTACTATTGAAAGATGCATAAAACGTGAAGGAAGAAGTCACATTTTGTGATTAGTCGTTTTGATGATTGTACTAATTTATGTCTTAACTTCGCTAGATTCTATTGATGTTTTCTTCAAATTTAAAGGGATCCTATGGATGGCTCTAAAATTTATGTTCTAGATAACCAAATATTTTCTACTTGACTGCTCTGCAGATGTTCAGGTGCAACCTGGAATGATTGGGTTTATGACATTGGGTGGCAGTATAATTCTCATGCTGACGACAATTATTTTTTTGACGAGGATTCAGTGGTTGTCTGTGGCATGTGGTAGGTTTGTTCCCATCCTCCAGCCTCCCCATAGATTCTTCATTTGGAAAACTAATGGCTTTGATTGTGGATATCATAGATATCGTAGATTGTGCCTCAACTTTGCTGCTAACCTTAGATCACCCTTCTGGCATCGGCACGGTTCACTCAATTTGATGTTGCAAGCCCTAGGTCAATACCTTTTCTATTTGATTTCTGCTAGGAGCGCTTATAACGTTTATTTTTCATGTGCTTGGATAAGAACTACTTTAAATTTATATCGTTGTTGGATTGTACCTGCCTCATCTATCTTTATCTGCTTGCTTGCTTCCATTTCGGCTCTAGCTAAACAGATAAAATATTCCTTTGGCCCAAGTGTTAGCTATGTATGTGCGTTTAGTCAAGTCTTCTTTGTATGGTCTTGTCAAAGCCATGGCTGCAATGTTGTGTCTTAAACGCTTTCTAACTGAAAAGCAGCCTCTAAAAGTCTAAATGCAGTGTGAACCGAAATGGAAATTTTGGATAATATATACGTGTAAGGATTCAGTTTTGTGCTATTTATGATAGTCCACCGCATCTACCAGTAAGCTGTGCTGTTGAAGCTTTTGTTGATCAGATGATACAACCTTCTGAAGAAGATTTGAGGGGCTGCACTTGTTCATATAGGGTGCTTATAGCTTCTGTTCTTTCAATCAGGCATTTATATTTCTGTCTCTTTAGCAGATCGTTCTCATGTTACAGCAAAAGTAGATTAATTAGGAAATTTGCAGCATGTCATGTGTTGCAAACTATTTTCACTATCCATGCACAAATGAGATACTCTCATATTTCTACAAAAGTACCTGAAGATTTGTTTTGTTTGCTCTGACTGGTTTTGATCATTTCAAACTACTCCAGAGCATACTGTTTTGCTCTCTCCTAACAGTGATGCTTTTCAGTTCAACTAGGAACTCATCATTATTGGAGTCTTTCATCTGTATATACCAAAGCACGGCGGGAGAAGAAGCAGGTGAGTGGCCTTTATCGTGTTTCTTTATGGTCCTCTCCTCTATTTAATGGTCGATACAGTGTATACCTTGAAGCATGTGATGTTTCTTTCAGTTTATATTGTGCCTTGCATCATTTGATAGACATATAGCTGACCCTCTTATTCCATCCCTCCGTCCTTGAAAGAGTGTACTTCCAACTTTGTTGGAAAGTCAAACTTTTTTATATTTGACTGTATTTATACAATAATACATCAACATTTATGCCATCAAATTAGTAGCATTAGATTCATGATAAAATATATTTTCATCATATACCTATTTGGTTTCACAAACATTGATATATTTTTGCAAAAATCCAGTCAAACTTTGAGATAATTTGACTCTCCAATAAAGTTGGAAGTACACTCTTTGAAGGACGGAGGGAGTATGTAATACTTTGCTAAAGAAGAATATATTAGCAGTTACTGTTTGAAGGATTTTTACTGCTTCAGCTAGCCATTGTATAGGTATGGTGCTCTATAGATGGTGTATCAAAATGCGTCAATGATCACGACATATTCAGCTTTTTCCACCACATACTCCTATTATAGTTTGCTCTGTTGGTTAGTTTTAAACATTTTTAGGCGCACATCAGTCAACATCTCCTGCGTGGCCTTTTAAACCTCAGTTTTGCTCTGAAAGGTCTGCGATGATTTTTTTTCTTTAGTTTTGTGTTGATTCTGTTTTTTGTAGTTAAAATAAGTGTGGTGTTAGTTCACCATGCTGCTATTCATTATGGAGTATACAAAATTCACAAGAATAGGGTTGCTTCTTCAAAACTGATTTTATGCCTCTTGAAGCACCTTACGTGATTAAATTTACAAAAAAGACGTTGGTTAAGTGGCACCTACAGGCCAATGGGTAATCCAAGTATCACTCACTGTAACTCTAATCAACTGGAACGCTTAATTGTACTTAACTTCTTCCAAACATTGATGTTGATTATTAGTACTGGATGGTTATTTTGCATCGCGATTGATGTGTGATTAGTAGCATGAGAGGTAACTCAGGCAAATCACTTAAATTTACCATGGCGGGTGAATATTGGTTTTTAGTTTTTATGTTTTGTTTTTGCGCAGATTGATTGATGAAGGAAACACATGAAAAAGAGGAAAAGAGCAGCTAAATGATTGATGGGGCATGTGACTTATCCCTGTTGGTTCTCCTTTCCGCAAATTAAACCAATAATCAATATTGTCAGTTTGAGAGTATGCTGGATGTGAGAGTTAATGAAGAAGATCACTCATGCTGTTGAAAGTACACAAGCAGTCACTGTTAAGGTCTACCGAAAAACATGTAGGTGAGGCCATTCATGTACATCACCTTTCTCTTTCTTTCTCCTTTTCTTTACCTTGATTCAGTCTGTAACGACAGTGCTTATTTAGATTGTGCACATTGAGCAGAATTATTGGAGCAGAATGGATCTATCTCTGCATTTCATATCATTTTGCTTTGCCCTTCTCTTGCACCAAAGAAAGAAATCTTTGTTTATAAACTTGCGATTTTGGTATTGTTTTCTGAAGGCAGACCACAGATTTTCATGGTCATGCACATTTAGTGTTGTTGCCCCTTCTCTG
Source organism: Triticum urartu (assembly GCF_003073215.2). Classification (NCBI taxonomy): domain Eukaryota; kingdom Viridiplantae; phylum Streptophyta; class Magnoliopsida; order Poales; family Poaceae; genus Triticum; species Triticum urartu. The sequence goes on from NW_024111284.1 coordinate 13,042, forward strand.
TTCCAAAAAGACCCCATTTTCACTGAATAATAAATTGTTTTCCCTTATTACCTTTATGCTTTTCTCTCTCTTTTCCATTCCAAAAATAGATTTTATTTTGAACAAACGGCAAAAAGGTTTTGCTTTATTCTTGCAAGGATAGAGAGTATTTTCTTCAGATCGCCCTCTATCAAACTTGTGAGCATCTTTTTTTTTAACTACAGTTCAATTTGTATGCTCCTATACTTCCCTTATCCCTAGCCTCTCACGGACCTATGTGAGTTTTCCCTTTACAGATATGTTTGGGAGCCTTTGTTGCAGCCAACAAATTGTTCCTCAGAAATTTATATTTAATTCTGGTGATTAAATATAAAGCAATGCCTCTTGAAGTAGTTCCTCAGAATCTTCTACAGGACATGTTTTTGACAAAGTCTACATGACATATGACTAAGACAAGACTCATGCCATAAGGTTCTCCAAAATCCTTTGTTCAAGCAGAAAAACCTTTTTACACAACAACCTCATTTTTCTCCAGTTTGGGGATGGCAACAGTTCTACTCACAATGGTGCTGCATGCTGGAAGTACTCATTATCCTGTTGGCTCTACTCTGGTGAGTTCTCCCCTATTGCCCTCTTTGATTATTTGCCTCCATGTGCCGAACCTGATCCCCCTTCAAAGTTTATCATGGTTTTAGCGGTAGTATGACTGGTTTACATTTTGTAATTTTCATGTTCGCTAGAAAGTGTTTGCTATGAAATTGAGATTATTGAGACGAATGTTGTTATATAAGGTCACACATGTTTCTTACCTTTATAATTGGGTGATCAACTAATGGCCTTCGTTATATGGTGCGCTTCGATCCTCCCCCAAGGAATAAAGTCTGCATCGTCTATTTTGGTTTATTTAAATCCTTGCCAAATATTTTCTTTTGAGGAAAATCCTTGCAGAATGTTAATGCCATCATATGCTCTAATTCTCTGGTAGGCTGATTCGACGTGCTTATTTGACAATTCAACCGTTACTTACTAATAGTTCTTGGTACGGATGGTGTATGTAGCTATTGGGAATGTCTACTTAATCTGTGGTCATCGGCAGTTATTAGTAACATCTTGCATGATTATGTTGTTGCTAATAAAAAAGAACAGTCAGTTCCAGACAATATAAGGCAACTGAGATATGGTTTTGACTGTGTCATGTTTCTAGCGTACTATAGGTTGATAGCATGCTTCTAAGTTCTACATAGTTATTCTAATTGATTGTCTCTTTAAGTGTTGATGTAGGTGGATGTTTGTGTAGATATTACATTTTGCTGGCATGATTTTGACATTCTTCAAAAGCAAGAAATAGTTGCATGTTTTCTACAGGTGGTTGAAAGATACTAGTAGCTGAGTACTTGACAAATCTTCTGTGTCATGCAGCTCTTTTGTTGGTTAAATTTTCAGTTGGCTGATCAACCAACATGCAATTATTGTAGTATATCTATACTAACAATATCAGTTGCCATTGTAAATTATTGGAGTGGCTGATGTTGTGCTGGTTGTTGGCAAGAAGGTTTGGATTAGGCACTAACTGTTTTCCTATGTTCATTGTTTGCGTGCTTATCTAATGGCATTTTGAGAATCTCATGTCCCTGTCATGGTATGTTCATCGATCTCCTGTGTACTTATCTAAGCAGTTGTTTCCTTTCGGGCCAATAATGAAATAATCTATGTGCAAGACTACAAGTACTCACATATATAATGGTTACAAATACCCACATCATTCTCAGTTCTAATTGACTTATTGCGCCACGGGCGCAACGGGTCATCTAGTGTTATTTATAACCTTGAAATTATAGACTGAAAAATTTACGCCTTTGTTTTCACCTAGGGTTCCATATTATGGAGAAGGTGTTCTGGATGGTCCTAACAAGCTCATAAACATGGATGTGTCTTGCTACCCTCCGGGTGATGTTCCTAAGATGGGAACCAAATGAAGAATCGGTGAAGGGTACAACCAATAAAGATGATGCCGGGAACTTGACAACCTCTGATAGCAATGTTATCGGTGCTCCACCTCCGGAGAAAGGTTAGTTTGAATAATGTACTGTATCCCATTGTTCCTTTCTTGAGAACATTGCCGGTGCCAGGACTGCACCATTGTGTGGTGAAATGTGTGATTTCCGCTGAGGTTTGGATTGTAGGTTTTGTATGAATTTTCACTGGTATGGAATGATTTCTCAAAGAAGTTGTCGAACTAACTGAACCCAGAATTTAACGTGACATTGCAATTCCCCTTACAGTCATATTACACACATAAAACAATAGTCATTACTCCTGTATGTGCAGAGTAACAGTCTTGTTTGGACTTGGAACTCAATAGAACTTATCTCTTGAATTTACATCATCATTCTCTATGGGGCCATTTAATTTTGGATTCAAGACCCATCTAGCAAGTGGCTGGGTGCTGGATGGATCGGCCGAGCCACAGCTAAAAAAGGCTGCCCGTGATGACCCACACATACTAAAAGTAGGGTCACCTGGTTCCCGGCACGCCACCAACTTGCAACCCAGCGTGTTGCGCTAATTAAATATGGTCCAGGTGGCTCAGGGTTGTTTCCCTCTGTCCTCCGATGCCTTAATTGAGATGCAGAGAGTAGTAGAATTTTCCTGTATCCTTCCCATCTTTCTTTCTTCATCTGTGTATGTCATCCCATGGAGAATTTGACAAAAGCAGCTAACTGAATAAAATTCAAATCCTCTTCCATCTTAACTGGTTCTTAACTTAATCCCCTCCCCAAGCAAGAAATAGTTG
>NW_024111285.1:0-22311 GCF_003073215.2 Triticum urartu
TGTGTACTGCTCGCGTAATTGGGAGATTTTATCAGCTGAATTCGGAGGAGTTCATTGTATCGTGAAAGATCGGGCCAAATTAGTAGCATGATGAGGTTGTGCTTTCATTAGATGGGGACCATAGGAGACTTTGGTCGGCTGGTTCAGCCCAACATCTGCGGCGGCTCTTGACGACAGATATACCGTGTCTACAATAGTGGATCTTGGCGGCATGGTGCAGCCAAGTCTCGGCGACATATGCGTCTGAATGGACGAGCGCAAGGCGGTAGCGCTGTTCGTCGCCGTGGTGGCATCGACAGATGGCCGGCCTGGTAAGGATGATGCATGATCTCTTCTCTGGACATGGGTCAGCGGTTCGATGGTGGTGGCGGCTTCTAAAACATGTGTGTGTGGTGTACGCGTTAGATTTGCTGCACCGAGTGTAGGCTCCTTATATGTCATGCGGGCAGATCGGTGGTGACCTTAGTTCTAAATGGTGGGAGAGAGGGCACTCCATATTGTCGAGTTGTTAGGTGTAAGTGGTGGCTTCGGATGACTTGATGTATATTCTTGTCAGATCTTTGTTGAATAATTAATAAAGATGACTGTATGCACCGACTGATGGAGAGGCCGGGGATTTAAATCACCTTTCTGAGTAAAAAATGTCACTAATAGAAGGCAATTTTCGGGAACCTCCATAGGTTGGCGTGCGCTCCGTGTTCAGCTACCAGTGTTGGCCATCTTGACCTTTTTCACGGAATATTTGGGACTCAGACTGGCCATAGTGGGAGTAACTTCAAGAGTAACATCGATTCCAACTTAGCAAATTTGCCTATGTGACAATGAGTTAATATGTAGATGAGTAAATTGAGTAACTTAGCTAGTTACTGTAACATCACATATCCCAAGACAGTACGAGTCTATAACCTAATAAATGAAGCCTTGCACGACATCACACATATGTTACTACCCATTATAGAGGTACTACCTCCGTCCTAGTTTATTGGTCCCTATTGTATTCTTTGCCGAATTTTGACCATAAATTTAACAAACAAAAAAGTTCATGCATGTCATAAAAAAATATATCATTAAGAACTATGTTCAGATACGAATCGAATGATATAATTTTTGTTTGACATGCATTAACATTCTGCCAGTCAAATCTTTGATCAAAATTTAGTACAAATTATTAAAGGAGCCAATAAACCAGGACAGAGGTAGTAGTAACATAGCCTAGAATAGCATGTATGTTATGGCTAGTCTCATTCATAGGAGCAGACTTTGCCATCCAGATCCAAGAAGGATGGTGCGCACGCCTATAAATACCTATCTACTCCAGCTAGGAGTTCGATCTAACACAACCATCATATCCATATCCAGCCCAACAAATGGCGCCTCTCAAGGTGACTGCTGCCGTCTGTGTCGTGCTGGTCCTGATGATCCAGCTACAGGTGCCAACGGTCGCGCAGGACATACCATGCGACGAGTGCGAGCCGGGATGCGGCCAGGCTTGCAATGCGCAGCGCCCCTACTTCTGCAACAGCTTTTGCAACATCTTTCCCACCCTGTGCAACTACTGCTTCCTCATCCAATCCGACTTGTGCGTGCCCGGGTGCACAAACCTCTGCAGGATCTACTGCGTGTGATCGACCATGCAGGAACACATCGACATGAGTGGATTCCAGAGTGTCGATGAGCATGCCTGCGTTGCCATTGTTATATTTGCTGCTCTATGTGCAATAAGTCAATGCCGGTCAGGCTGCATGCATGTATTGCATGCGAGTGCCTTGACTTAGCATTTGATACTGTGTTTAATTTGCTACTATTCCCTTCACTACAGCATATTACATATTACTATTGTGCATCCAATGCATTTATATTGTACGCCCACCATTTGGTTATGAATAAGACTCGTTTGGAATATCACATATCTACCAAAGCAAAGTTCAGGTTGCACCTACTTGTGTATAGTTTATCTGCAAAGGTCAAATGTTCTCTTGTTTGGAAGAAACAAAAAGAAGAATTTTTCATATAAGGATAACACGAATCTTGACACAAACCGAATGGTTTAGATAGAGGGTATGCTAGTATGGGGGTACTAAAAATCCACACTCGAAGTATTCTAATATGCATATCATATAAATTATCGTTTCGACAAGTGTTGGTTGTATTGTAAATCGCGTAACTCAACGATAACCCACGTAGCCCATTTAAAGATAAAGAAGAGAATTATTCTAACGATCCTTTACTTGTGTTGTAGGTAAGTTACCTTTTTTAGTAATATATGATTCTATTAAATCTATTAGGCTATGTAATTGTTAGAGTACCTCTATGGATTCACTCCTCTCAAACATCAATTTGGGCTACAAGAATTTATACAGGGGAATTGCTCATAGAAGTCCAAGAAACCGAGGTGGAAGAGGGGTGGAAGAAATGTAGGAGAAGCCAGAGGAGCCGCCAGTGACGTGATCTACGCGGATTCCTTCTTCATTGCTTCCTCCCCGATATACGAATGTTCCAAGGCCTCGCCGGCCCTTGGTAAAAGTGGCATGTACGAATGTTCCAAGGCCTCGTCGGCCCGTGATATGAAACGTCCGGACTTGTCAGCACCGGGTTCATAGTAAAGTCTCAAAAATGTGTTTGGCCTCGTCGGTCGCGAACAAAACGGGTCCAGCCTCGTCGGTCAAGACATGAGATATCTCCGGCCTTGTTAGTCGTGGAACAGTGAAATGACCCCCTCGCCTTGTCGGCCAAGGAGAAGTATGTCTAGCCTCGTCGGCCTAAACTTGCGAGGGTTCCGACCTCATCGGTCACGGAAGAGATGGATCGTGTGATGAGACTTTGCAACGGGCGCCCAGCCGTGAGGGCCATGAACGATGTATCAAGATTTACATGCCAGGCGTCTCATCATATGCCGGGGTGCTGATCCACGGGCACCTATGGGACCGGCGGACGGTCCCTTTCGGTTCGGCGGGGGCGGAGATCGTGCAAGGAGCTGATCGAGGCGAACCACGCGAGCGATTTACCCAGGTTCAGGGCCGCACGGATGCGTAAAACCCTACTCCTGCTTTGTTTTGTATTGATTTCTTGCTCCGGTGCGCGGAGTGCTACAGTACACACCAGCAGCTACGAGACCGAGCGTGAGTGTTCGAACCCCCCTCTACGTTGCACACGGGCCTCCTTTTATATGCTCAAGGGGTCACCAACAGGTGGCAACGGAGGTAAAGGGTAAAAATGAAAAGGTGCTGCGGTAGGTACAGCTACCTGCTACAGTGTATCATACCTAACCCTGACGGCAGGGGACAAGGGCCTTAAATGCCCGTCTGTGTCGCCTAAACAGTGCGAAAAGGGACCGCCAGGGACGCCACCGTTCGCCACGATGGCGATCTTGTCAGCGCCGCTTGCCACCGCACGCCGCTGGCTGCACAGCCTCCCGCCACGTACGCCTGGAAGGGCCCCAGAGCGACACGTTGGTGGATGTGGCTGGAGCGCAGGCCCAGAGAGGTGGCTTGCCGCGGCAAGCGCCTTGCCGCTTTCGTTGCCTTGTCGCGTCCGGGAGCTTGTCGCTCACCGGGCCTTGCCGGGACGCGTGGTGCGCCGCGGCAAGTTCCTTGAAATGCCTTGGGTGGCCTTCCCAGTAAGCTCCTCTTGCCGGGGTCTTGGGATGCTTTTGTTAGCCTTCTCGGCAAGCTCCTCTTGCCGGGGTCTTGTCTCCTTGACTTGGATACTTTGTTCTTGAATGGCTCCAAAGGAACCACGGAGCGCCTTGGCGGTCACCCGGCAAGCCTTGCCGCGGGACGCTGCGACTGCTCGTGCACAAGTTCGGGATACTAGGGTACCCCTACTCTAGTACACCGACAGGAGCCCCCGGGCCTGGGCCATACACGGTGCCGAGCGCTGTTGGGCCAGGCCCAAAACAGGGCACGGGCACGCGCGGCCTAGGTTACGCCGTATCTCTCCGTATCCACCGCGCCCTCCCCGAACGGCACGCGTTGAATGCGGCGTCGTGGGAGAGATCGTGGGTGGTTTCTTTATTCGGAAATGCGGAACGTCCGCCCCCTCCCTCTTTATAAGCAGGGGAAACAGGGGCAGTTCGCCCACTTCGCCCGTTGCCGTTCCAATCTCAGAAATCTCCGCCGCTCCCTCGCCTTCCCAAAGCTGAGAGAGAGAGCAGCGCTCCGCCCCCACATCGCCACCAGCACCACCAACGCCGTCGACCTCCTCCACTGCTTCCGCCATGGCTCCAAAAGCCGACAAGGGGAAGGCCGTGAAGTCGACCGAGGCGCAGCGGCTCGCGGCGCTGCGGAAGGAGCGGGTCGTCTTCCCCCCAAGCTTGGCGCGAAGGAGCTGAGGGAAAACTACTACCTTTCTGGTCGGCGGAGACGCGCGCGCATCCGCGCACAAAGGTACTCCCCGCCGCCGCTTGGAAGAAGGCTCCGAACGGATACCCTTCTTTGCTCTGTTCTTCTACTGCGGGCTCTGCCCGCCTTTCTCTGATTCTTCTGCGACATCATGAATACCTATGGATTCCACCTCCTTGACTTCACCCCCAATGCCGTCTGACATGGCAGTTTTCGCACATCTCTGCGAAAACTTTGTCGGAGTCCTTCCCAACGTAGCCCTCTTCCGCCACTTCTTCATACCCCGAGTAGAGAGAGGAGAATCTATCCGGCGGAATCGCCTGGATCTCAAGGGCCGGCAAGAAGGAAACGTATCTGGAGGGGAGAATTCCGCGGCAAGGTGGGAGGAGTGGAGGGCAGATTGGTGCTGGATTGACGAGGAGAATCCGCAGCCATTCACCACCCGGCGCCGAACCCCAGTAGCACGCGGCAGCGATTGGAGTGACGTGGCCCGGAGGACGACAGGCTGAAGATTGCCGTCACCAGGATCCTGCACCTCAGGCTTGCCGGGCTTACTGTTGGCGCTGTTGGCGCAGACTTCCTTCGCCGCCGCATCGCCCCCCTGCAGGAACGGGGGAGGCCCACTTGGGAGTTCAAGAACGCGGCAGACATCATGAGGCTGCGGCCGGGCCTCAATTACAACTTCACAGTCCTGGAGCTCAACGCGATGCTTCAGGAGCTCTTCAAGTATGACCCCCAACATCCCGAGGTTTTCAGGTTGCCGGGGGGCGTCGTTCCGTTGTGCAACAATTCCTCGCTCGACCGCATCCGTGCAATGATGCCGGAGTGCGACTCGCATGGAATTGTGCCAACTTGGCAGGAGCCTGCAGACGAGGTCGTGCAACAGTTCTTCGACGACTTGGTAGAAGTGCCAATCCGCTCCGACGAGAAGGATGGCCTCACCCGCGACACCACCGATGCAGAGATGGCGCTCATCGCCACTAGGCTGGAGGAGGCAGCGGCAGCCGCAGCCGCGGGCGAGTTTGGGTTCACTGTGGAGGAGGCAGATGCAGCAGAGGCGGCAAGCCGTGCCGAGCGAGGGGAGCCCGCGGCAAGAAGGAGCTTGCCGGGCGTGGACGCCGAGCCGAGCGAGCCCGCCAAGGACACGAGCGGCTCGCTTGGAAATCAACTCATCTTCCACCTCGTCTTCAGACAGCCCACCACGAGCAGAGCCTCCATCCCCACCAAGAAGGTGTCTCCGCAAGGTCGTTGACATGGCTGAGCGGCAAGCGGGTCAACAGTCGCCGCGCCGCGTGATACGCTCCACCGCGGCAAACACCATTGCTGCAGGAGCGCCTCATGCTGCGACGGCAACTGGAGCGGAGTCTAGCCAGACCACCGCTTCAGTTCCTGCCGCTGCTCACGCCGCGCCGACAGTCGGAGCGGGATCGTCTCAGACCACCGCCACTGCTCCCGCCAAGCGGCCAAGGGAAGCTACCCCTCCGCCTCCTCGCGCCGGGCGCGCGCCGGACTTCGATTTCTCCGCGTTCAGCTCCGACGAGGAAGAAGAAGAAGAGTAAGCTTCTCTTGCTGTACTTGTAGTTCTTCAATCCTTGTTGTTTGTCTTGTATCTGACTTGCTTTTCTCTGAACTTGTTCCTCTTTAGGACTCTGGCCCAGAGAGCGGCAAAGAGAGCTAAGGTCTCGGTGATCTTCATCGAGGACGAGCCTACTGCGACAGCAGGTGGTGCGCCCGAGACAACCTTGCCGGACCCGGCGAATTTTCTCCAGAGCAGCCCCCAGCGTAAGTGTATGATTTACTTTACGCTGCGAGGCACGCATGGGTACTTGTCTTTGCTGATATCTGCTTGTTGATTTGTGTAGGAGCCGAGCAGCCACACCAGGAGCCAAGGGAGAATTCCCCGACAAGGGAGAACTCTCCGTCAAGGGAGGGCTTCCCGGTAAGGGAGAAGTCTCCGGCAAGGGAGGGTTCTCCGGGAAGGGACAGCACCAGCGGCCCCCCGACGGCGGAGACCACGACTGCAGAACCTGGTGCAGGTTACTCCTCTTGCTTCAAAACTTCCCTTGGGTTCTTCTTCTTTGATCTTCTTTTTGTTGGATTTGCTTGACTCTTCCCCTTTTCCGGCGTCAGACCCATCCGCTGCGGAGCAGATGGAGACCGAGGTCCGCCGACGAAGCAGCCGGTGCTGGCGAGCCGCCGGCGCAGAGGCCGCCAAGGCTGCCGCCGCAGCAACTGGCGAAGGGTCTGGTGATCGCACTGACGGCCCTGAGGCCGCAGGAGCGCCAGGCGCTACACCGACCACCGACCCGTCCGCCGAAGCTGCAGCGCCAAGCTCCGAGGAGCCCCAGCCGGGCGTCTACTTGAAGGCTGGCGAAGGCGTCTTCATCAACCTCCCCTGGGCATCAAGCTCCAGGGTGCCGGTCGAGGGGGAGATCTTCGACGGAGAAGTGCTTGCCTCCGCGGGGTTGACGGTGGTTGACGCGCCAAGCAGCAGCAGCAACGAGCCCGAAGAAGAGCGGCTGCTGCGGAAGTTGCTGATGTCGCTCTACCGCGCGCGGCAAGCCAAGCTGGAGTCCCGCGAGGCGCTTGTCGCGAAGGCGGGAGTAGACATTGAAAAGCGCGCGAGAGCTCGGGGGTTTCCATCGGGAAGCCCTCCGATCCCTGGCGGAGGAGCGGGAGCAGCTCGTTGAGCGCAGAAGGCTTCCTCTCGAGAAGGCCGAAGTCGAAGAGCGGCAGCGACTTGCCGCTGTGAAGCTAGCCGCGGAGGAGGGCGAGCTGGCGCAGCGGAAGGTCAATCTCGACTCCCACGAGGAGGAGCTTGCCGCGCGCGAGGAGAAGCTTGGTGGAGCTCTCAAGCAAGTGGAGGACGCTGCTGCCGCCGCCGAGGCCGCCAAGGAGGAGTTGAAGACGAAGGTGGCGCAGCTCGAAGCCGATCCTCGCCGAGAAGGGCAGAGAGCTCAGCGCCGCCAAGGTCTCCAACGTGGATCTTGAGTTGAAGCTAACCACTTTGACCAAGACTCTGGACAGCGCCAAGAAGCGGGAGGCGGCCTTGAAGGAGGAAATCAAGGCCGACAAGGCGCTGCTGGAGAGTGCTGCCGCCCAGAACGCCTTCAGGGAGACTGTGACGCACTGGACGGAGAGTCTGTGAATACCGCCACAGACATCGACAAGGAGCTGGCGCAGCTGGGGATGGAAGATCTCGGGTATCCCTCCGACGACAACCTCCAACCCAGCGCCAAGCTCGTCCTGTTCTTCAAGGGCGTGGCGACGGCCCTTCAGCGGCTCCGGGAAGAGGATCCCCAAGCAGCTGGCCGACGAGTCGCGCAAGATCTGCGCGGAGCTCTTCAGAAAGTGTTGATGAAGGTGGCCTTCCGCAATCCGGGCCTCCGCCTCACCAACGTCCTCAGGACCTTGCCGCCGGAAGCTGATCTGGAGGAGCTCAAGGCCCTTGTCGCACCCATTGTGGACAAGGTGAGCGGGATCAAGAGGGTCGAAGGCGATCGCGTAGATTAGGCCGCCCATTTCTTCTTTCCTTGTCGCTGTTTATCATGTCATGAAAACAATCTATTAGAGCTGCGACAAGCTATCTTTGTAATATAGCTTTTGTTCATGAATGATTGCAATGTTATTCCCTTTACTTGATCCCCCTTTGTATGTCTTTTTACCCTACGCTTTTAGGGAACTTGCCGGTGCAGGCACCTGGGCCGCGAGCGCTGAGTGCGGGACGTCAGCAGCCTGCTGGCGGTGCCGCTACCGGCAAGAAACCTTGTCGCAACTAGTTGCAGCTCACTTAAGTTGCTGAGCGAACTCGAAACAAAGTAAGGGCGCTAGCGGCTCACTTAAGTTGCTGAGCGGACTCGAAGCAAAGTAAGGGCGCTAGCAGCTCACTTAAGTTGTTGAGCGGACTCGAAACAAAGTAAAGGCGCAACTAGCTACGAGTTGGTTCCTCCGCGCACAGGTTTTCCATACAAAGTGCGGTCGTTCAAGGGAGATAACTTAAAATTTAAAAATTGATTGCTCAAACTTTGGCAACTTAGCTTTTCTGTTGTTTGCTTCCCGGCAAGGCAAAACTTTCTTGAACGACGCCTGGTCCATACCATCGTCTTCTCCTTCCCCCCCGGCAAACTTGTGGGCGAGGGGAACCTTCCTTTCAAAAGAAAGAAGAGACAATACAGATATGGGCCTTTACGGCTCGTTATTGCTTACCGTGGGAGTAGGTGCTGCACAAAGTGTCAGATCATATATGCCAAAAAATAGAAAGCATGAAAATCGACAAAATGTGCGGAGCACATGAGCTTTACTTATGCACGGGGTCTGCGCCCGGCTTTGTACAAAGGATTACATGCAACAGCGGCAAGACTTGTACAAAAGGTGGTTGCCGGAACAGGTTCCGACAACCGCGCCTTACGGGTAAAACTTACGAAGATGCTCAATGTTCCAGGAGTTGCTCACCGGAATGCCATCTTCGGTCTCAAGGCGGACAGCGCCAGGCCTAGTGACTCGTTTCACCCGGTAAGGGCCTTCCCACTTCGGCGTCAACTTGTTGGAATTCTTGGCGGACTGAACTCGCCGAAGAACAAGGTCGCCTTCCTCGAGACTTCTGGCGTTAACTTTGCGGCTATGGTAGCGGCGCAAAGCTTGCTGGTAGCGAGCAGCTCGCACAGCAGCCTGAAGACGGTCTTCCTCAAGGAGCAGCGCGTCATCTTGTCGCAGCTACTCTTGCTCGAGCTCATCATAAGCGAGCACTCGAGGTGACCCGTATACGAGTTCCGTGGGGATAACTGCCTCTGCTCCATAGACTAGAGCGAAAGGTGTCTGGCCAGTGGCTCGATTTGGCGTCGTCCTGATCGACCAAAGAACCACCGGCAGCTCCTCGATCCAGTTTCTTCCGCACTTGTGCAGCCTGTCGAAAGTTCTGGTCTTGAGCCCGCGCAGCACTTCAGCATTTGCCCTCTCCGCTTGACCGTTGCTTCTCGGGTGAGCAACAGAAGCGAAGCAGACCTTGGCGCCAAGATCTTGGACGTACTGCATGAAGGTGCGGCTCGTAAATTGTGTACCGTTGTCGGTGATTATCCTGTTAGGGATCCCGAAGCGGCAAACAATCGACCTGAAGAACTTGACTGCTGACTGTGCTGTCACCTTCCTCACTGGTTCCACTTCCGGCCACTTTGTGAACTTGTCGATTGCAACATACAAGTACTCAAAGCCCCCGACAGCTCGGGGAAAGGGGCCGAGGATGTCGAGCCCCCAGACCGAAAATGGCCAGGATAAAGGGATCGTCTGGAGAGCTTGAGCTGGCTGGTGTATCTGCTTGGAATGGAACTGGCACGCTTCACACTTGGTTACTTGTGCAGTTGCATCCTGGAGGGCTGTTGGCCAGAAGAAACCTTGCCGGAATGCTTTGCCGACAAGTGCTCTTGCGCCAATGTGGTGTCCACATATGCCTCCATGTATCTCTGCCAACAGCTTTTGTCCGTCTTCCCGGTGAATACACTTCAATTTCACACCGTTGAGTCTTCTTCTGTACAGTGTCTTGTCGACAAACTGGTACATACTTGACTGCCGGGCTACTCTTTCCGCTTCTTCTTGCTCTTCGGGAAGTTCTCCTGTCTGAAGGAAATGGACAATCTGCTGCCCATGCTGGAGCTTGTGGCTCGACAACAAGGACTAAAGGCAAATCTGCTGCTGCGGGAACATCCGCTTCTACGGCGAGAACCTGCGGCTCTGCCGGAGCTTGACGTTCCCCGGCAAGCTTGCCGGAGCAAAACTTGTCGGGAGCTTCTGCTTCAACGGAACAAACCCTAGGGCTTGCCGGAGCAGACTGCTCCTCAGCGCTCTTGGCGTTGATCTTGGGGACTGCTGCGGGAACATCCGCTTCTACGGCGAGAACCTGCGGCTCTGCCGGAGCATGACGTTCCCCGGCAAGCTTGCCGGAGCAAAACTTGTCGGGAGCTTCTGCTTCAACGGAACAAACCCTAGGGCTTGCCGGAGCAGACTGCTCCTCAGCGCTCTTGGCGTTGATCTTGGGGACCTTCTTGGCGGCGGCTTCGGGAAGCTCTGCCGGCAAATAGTCACCAGAAATCAACTTCCTCTTCTTGCTCTGTCCAGTTGATGGCGTTACAGGACGGTTGAGTCAGCTTGAGCACAAAGATCCCTGGTTCCACAGGTAACTTAAGTGCGGCGCACTTTGACAGGCCATATGCAATGGCGTTCTGAGCTCTTGGAACATGCTTCCATTTGTAGGCCGTCAAAGTGCTCTTCTAGCTTTCTCACTTCGTCGACGTAAGCTTCCATCAACGGACTCTGATAATTCTTGTTTACTTGGCGGACGACAAGCTGTGAGTCACCCCTGACAATGAGCTTCTTGATCCCAAGGTCTGCCGCGATCCTGAGACCGGCAAGCAAGTCCCTCATATCTGCAGTATTGTTTGTTGCTTGCTCCTTGGGAAAGTGCATCTGGACTACGTACTTGAGGTGCTCTCCGGTGGGTGCGACAAGCAGCACGCCAGCGCCGGCGCCTTGCAGCGAAAAGGCACCATCAAAGTACATCAGCCACTCTTTGCTTGCTTCCTTGTCGGGGATGCTCGTTTCTGGAATTTCTTCATCTGGTGTTGGCGTCCATTCTGCTATAAATTCTGCCAATGCTCTGCTCTGGATAGTTGAAGTACTTTCAAACTTGAGGCCAAAGCTTGACAGTTCCAGTGCCCACTCAACAATCCTGCCTGTCGCTTCTGGATTCTGCAGTATCCTCTTCAGCGGAAAGCGAGTGACAACTGTGATCTCATGTGCTTGGAAGTAATGGCGCAGCTTTCTCGAGGCCATGAGAAGGCCGAAAAGCAATTTCTGCACGCCAGAGTACCTTGACCTAGCCCCCTGCAGAAGGGAACTGACAAAGTAAACTGGGCGCTGCACCATTTTCTTCTGTGTCTCCTCTCGCATCTGCGCAGATCCATCTTTGTCGGGACCAGAGCTTGCCGGGGAAGCCCTGCTTGTCGCTGGATGCGCTTGCCGTGGTTGCTGGCTCGTCATCTGCCTCCCTCTCTGCTACTAACGCAGCACTAACCACTTGATTGGTTGCCGCTATGTACAGCAGCAACTTCTCTTGTGGCTTAGGTGCGACAAGTATTGGAGGGGAGGACAGGTATCTCTTCAAGTCTTGCAGCGCAGCCTCCGCTTCCGGAGTCCATTTCATTGGACCTGCCTTTTTCAATAATTTGAAAAATGGCAGGGCGCGCTCAGCAGACCTAGAGATAAACCTGCTGAGAGCAGCCACGCAACCGGCAAGTCTTTGTACATCCTTGACGCGCTTTGGTGCTTCAATCTGCTCAATGGCCTTGATCTTGTCGGGATTGGCTTCAATTCCCCGCTGAGACACGAAGAACCCGAGAAGCTTGCCGGAGGGAACTCCAAACACACACTTCTCTGGGTTGAGCTTGAGGCTGATCTTGCGCAGATTTGCAAAGGTCTCGTCTAAATCTTGGATCAAGTTGCTCTGTCCTTGCTCTTGACCACTATGTCATCCATGTAGGCTTCCACATTTCTGTGTATTTGTGGCTCAAGAGCGACATGACTACCCTTGCAAATGTTGAACCAGCATTTTTTAATCCGAAAGGCATCCGTATGAAGCACAGTACGTGCCACATGGAGTAATAAATGCGGTCTTCTCCTCATCCTCTTCTGCCATGAAGATCTGATGTATCCTGAGTATGCGTCAAGAAATGAAAGCAAATTCACATCCGGCCGTGGAGTCAACAATCTGGTCAATGCGCGGCAAAGGAAATGGGTCTTTGGGACAAGCTTTGTTAACATCGGTAAAGTCGATACAAAGTCTCCATTTCCCGTTCGCCTTGCGCACGACTACAGGATTGGCCAACCACGTAGGATGGAGCACTCCTCTGACAAGGCCTGCTGCTTCCAACTTCTTGATCTCTTCTGCGATGAATTCTTGGCGCTCCACTGCTTGCTTCCTGACCTTCTGCTTGACGGGCCGCGCATGAGGACAAACGGCAAGATGGTGCTCAATTACTTTCCTGGGAACACCGGGGATGTCAGACGGTTTGCCACGCAAACACGTCGACATTCGCCCGCAGGAAAGCAATGAGCGCGCTTTCCTATTTAGGGTCGAGAGTGGCACTGATGGTGAAGGTACCACCAGTGCCGTCCTCCTTGGCGGACACCTTCTTCGTCTCTGGCGGAGCTGCCATTGTCTTCTTACACTTGCCGGTGGAGCTCGATGGTGCGTCCTCGACGGCAGCGCAGCACTCCGAAGAGGTGCGCTTGCCGGAGTGGGCATCAGAACTCTTGCCGGACTTGGTCTTCTTCTTCCCCCCGGGAGCTTCAACGGCAAGTGACTTGCGTCTGTTGCGGCTGCGCTGCTTCCCGGTAGATCTTGTCGGCGCAGATAAGAGATCCTTCTTGTCGCCGGGGACAGAGATGACATTTATCGGGCCTGGCATCTTCAGTATGTTGTATGCGTAGTGAGAGGCTGCCATGAACTTGCCGAGTGCTGGACAGCCAAGTATCCCATTGTAAGGCAATGGAATATCGGCAACGTCAAAAGTGACCCTCTCAGTCCTGAAGTTCAGCTCGCTGCCAAATGTTACTGGCAACGTGACCTTCCCCTTCGGCTTGCTCCTTCCCAGGTTGATTCCTTGGAATGTGCCGGTCTCTTCAAGCTCGCTGTTAGGGATCTGGAGTTTCTAGAGTACAGTGAAGGAGATCAGGTTCAAGCCGGCCCCGCCGTCAACAAGCATCTTAGTGACCTTGAGGTTGCGGATAGTTGGTGAAACCAACATCGGCAAGCACCCGACCGCAGTTGTGCGGTCAGGGTGGTCCTCAATATCAAAGGTGATAGGCGTGCTGGACCATTTCAGAAGCTTGCGTGATTCGACAGGTGGTTCTGCTGCATTGACTTCCCGCACCCACTGCTTGAGTTGGCGGTGCGAAGTATGCAGAGAAGCACCGCCGTCAACGCACAAGACCTCTGTGGCTTTCTGGAACTCCTGCTCACTGGTCTCGACATCATCCATGTCTTCGTCGTCGTCGTCATCTTCATCCTTGTCGCGGCCGCGGGGAGGTCTGTCTCCTTGCCGCTGCTTGGCCTTGCCGCGGCGTCCTCCCCGGCCGGCGCGCTTCTTGCCAGATTCTCCAGCGCCTCCTTGGGCCCTCTCCTTGTCGTCGCTCGTACTCAGCCTTTTGCTGCTGGACAAGCTGCTCGACCTTCTTGCAGCTCTGGAGGTCATGGCCCTTGGTGCGGTGAATCTTGCAGTACTGCTTGTCGGTGCCGTCCTGCTTGTCGGCGACCGCCACAGCCTGGCAGTTGGTGCATGCGGCAATCTCCTTGCCGGAGCTACCAGCCTTGGCTTTCTTGGCGCCACCTTCGTTGCCGGACTGCTCCACGACTAGCACATCTTTGCCTTTCTTCTTCCTGTTGTTCCGCCGCCGGTTTTTCTTTGCCGGGGAAGCATCCTCGCTGTCAGATCCTCCTGCTCCTGTATTCTCTCCGGGGAGTTTCCTCCCTTCTTCAGCACGTGCACACTTGTCGGCCAGGGCATCTCACTGACGTCTCTGATCTTGCACATCGCCATCTCCTCCCGCATCTTGCGGTTACGCACGTTCTGATGGAACGCGCTGATGACCGCGGCAGGGTGGACATCTGGGATGTTGTGCTGTACACGGCTGAATCTCTGAATGTACTTGCGCAGGGGCTCTCCTTCCTTCTGGGCGAGTAGATGAAGGTCACTCTCTTGGCCATGAGGTTTGTGGCCGCCTGTAAAGGCGCCGACAAACTGATGGCATAGGTCTGCCCAGGAAGATATGGAGCTGTCCGGCAAGTGCATGAGCCAGGACCTGACGTTGGGCTTTAGCACCAACGGGAAGTAGTTGGCAAGGATCTTGTCGTCCCGCCCCCCGGCAGCCTGCACCGCGATGGTGTAGATGCTGAGGAACACCGACGGATGCGACTTGCCGTCGTACTTCTCTGGTACATCTGGCTTGAAATTCTTCATGCTGGGCCACTGGACTTGCCGCAGCTCACGAGTAAACGCAGGGCAACCTACCGCGTACGGCAAGCCGCCTGGTTCCCCTGGCGCATGCATGTCGACAGAGGGCCCAGCGCGCTGGTCTGATTGACGTCGCGCTTCTCTTCGGCGCTCGATGCGAGTACGAGTGTCTTCTTGCTGTCGTTCGTGAAGAACTTGGCGCTGATCGCGACGAGCTCGTGGATCTGATGACGCGGTGGAGTCGCTGTCGAGGTGGATCCGGCGAGTCGGCGATCTTGGCCTTCGGGGCGGAGAGTGCACAGAGGTTGCACCCCCACCGGTCTTGTCGCCACCGGCTCGTGCCTGGCTGACTTGCCGCGGCTGCGACGTGCTCGGTACCGCTGAGCGTGTCGCCGTTGGCGAAGCCGATGAGATTCTGAATGGTGGCCCTCCAGTCGTCGATCTTGTCTGCCGTTGTGCTCCAGGAGCGTCGATCGTTCTGCTGCAGTGGCGGGTGGTGGTGGCAAACGGTGCGAGGAGCGGGATATGCTCGGACTTCTAACTATGTTAGAAGGAGCAGTATCCCGTCCAGGCGACCGTGTCTCGCTCGCGCCAGCATGTTGCGTGCATGGTGGTCTTGAGCACTCCGAGATCCACCAGCTCTATCTTGGTCCAGCAAACGCATGGTACCGTGAGCACCATGACGCTGCCGGTCCCGCGCCTCCTGAGATGGGCGCGGTGCATGTATGGACGCCGAGGTCTTGGAGTGCGCCCGGTCGTTGTGGGAGCCGGCTACGCCGCCGATGGGCAGCGCAGCCTTGTCCTTGGACTGGCAGCACCGTGAGCTCCCTCGTCGACGTCCGTTCTTCCGCCGGCGTCCGCCCCATCAGCCGTTTGCTCCGTGGTAGCGGGGCGGACGGTGCAGCCGCCTCCGAAGCCTTCTTCTTCGGCGGCATGTCGATGAAGATGATGAAGATCTAGCTCGCGTGAACGCCGGATCTGGTTCACACAACCTCGACGCCCCCTACCTGGCGCGCCAAAGATGCCGGGGTACTGATCCACGAGCACCTATGGGACCGGCGGACCGGTCCCTTTCGGTTCGGCGGGGCGGAGGTGTAGGATCTAGAAGTAGATGTGTCTAGAGGGGGGGTGATTAGACACTTAGTGCTAAAGTTGCAATTTTTTAAGCTTTTTCGGTTTAAGTGGAGTTTAGGCACAATTTCAACACACACAATACATATCAAGCAAGCATGCAAAGAGTATATGAGCAGCGGAATGTAAAGCATGAACTTGCAAGAATGTAAAGGAAGGGTTTGGAGAATGCAAACGCAATTGAGACACGGATGTTTTTCCCGTGGTTCGGATAGGTGGTGCTATCCTACATCCACGTTGATGGAGACTTCAACCCACGAAGGGTAACGGTTGCGCGAGTCCACACAGGGCTCCACCAACAAAGGGTAATGGTTGCGCGAGTCCACACAGGGCTCCACCCACGAAGGGTCCACGAAGAAGCAACCACCCACAAAGGGTCCACGAAGAAGCAACCTTGTCTATCCCACCATGGCCATCGCCCATGAAGACTTGCCTCACTAGCGGTAGATCTTCATGAAGTAGGCGATCTCCTTGCCCTTACAAACTCCTTGGTTCACTCCACAATCTTGTCGGAGGCTCCCAAGTGACACCTAGCCAATCTAGGAGACACCACTCTCCAAGAAGTAACAAATGGTGTGTAGGTAATGAACTCCTTGCTCTTGTGCTTCAAATGATAGTCTCCCCAACACTCAACTCTCTCTCATAGGATTTGGATTTGGTGGAAAGAAGATTTGAGTGAAGCAACTTGGGAAGGCTAGAGATCAAGATTCATATGGTAGGAATGGAATATCTTGGTCTAAACACATGAGTAGGTGTTCTCCCTCAGAACAGATGAGTTGGAATGGTGTGTGTGTTCTGATGGCTCTCTCATCGAATGAGAGAGGAGGTGGAGGGGTATATATAGCCTCCACACAAAATCCAACCGTTACACAGTTTTCCAATCTCGGTGGGACCGAATCAATAAACTCGGTCGGACCGAAAATGTAAACCTAGTGACCGTTAGTGATTTCGGTGGGACCGACTGGATCAACTCGGTGGGACCGATGTGCTAGGGTTAGGGTAAATCCAAAACTCGGTTTGACCGATTACTCAAACTCGGTGGGACCGATTTGGGTAATAAGTGAAACTGAGATTTGGTCAAGCAAACTCGGTGGGACCGATTGCATATCTCGGTGGGACCGAGAATATTGCAATGGGTAACAGAGAGTTTGCAAGCCCATCTCGGTGAGACCGAGATCCCATCGGTGAGACCGAGTTGATTAGGTTTGGCAGTGGCTTATGACAAGTGAAACTCGATGGTGCCGGATAGGAAGAATCGGTAGGACCAAGTTTGGCTTAGGGTTTAGGTCATATGTGGATATGGGAAAGTAGTTGAGGGTTTTGGAGCATATCACTAAGCACATGAAGCAAGAGGCTCATTAAGCAACACCTCATCCCTCCTTGATAGTATTGGCTTTTCCTATGGACTCAATGTGATCTTGGATCACTAAAATGTAAAATGAAGAGTCTTGAGCTTGAAGCTTTAGCCAATCCTTTGTCCTTAGCATCTTGAAGGAGTTCCCACAACTTTTAGTCCAATGCACTCCATTGTTGAACTTATCTGAAACATGCTAGATAGAAGTGTTAGTCCAACAAGAGATATGTTGTCATCAATTATCAAAACCACCTAGGGAGCACTTGTGCTTTCAATCTCCCCCTTTTTGGTAATTGATGGCAACATACATCAAAGCTTTAGATAAAGATATAAAGAACAGCAAGTAAAGCTTTGGAAGAACATGTAACAAGCATAGGCTCCCCCTACATGTATGCACTCATGTAAATATGAAATATAGAGGCATGTGAGAGCATAACCATGACAGAGTAGGCAATGTGTTACATGTATCTTGCCATATGCATCAGAGCAAAAGATTATTAAGGAAGATACCTTCATGCTCATGAGTTCTTCTTGCAAACAGTATGTACATAAGCAAGAACTCCTCATGCTCATGATTTTGATGCATATACTTACCTTGTGGTCTCGAGTTGGCTTAGGATGGAATGAACCTGCAAACAAGGTTAGATAACACAGGTACGTCCACTAGCCAGAGCAAACAAAAGAAACCACAAGAATGCCAAGACTGGGATGACATGTAGAGAGTTATAACATTTGATTCAACATGTCCCCAAGAATAAAGATATGCAATGAATTTGGCCGATTTCTTTTCCCTTAGGTGTCTTGCTCCCCCTGAATCTTACATGGGATATTGGGAGAAGATAGGAAACAGAAAATCAGAGCTAAATAGAACTTAATTCAAATGAGTTCATATGAACATGTCTTTCCCCCAAAAAGACATGTGGCATCTCTCCTCTTGAACATCAAGCATCTGGGATCCTTAAGTATTTTCTCTCCCTGGAAATCTCTCTCTCCTCCTTTACAACATCTGGGATCCTTGAGACTTTCTCTCCCCCTTAATACTTTCTCTCTTGTAGGTTTGGTCCTTGAGACTGTTTCTCACCCTTGATGTGATCTCTCTCTCTCCTACAAGCTTTGATGTGATCTCTCTCTCCCCCTTTGATATCAATTTCCAAGAAGGTTTTTCCTGGAATCCGTCGAATAGGTTTGGTCCTTGAGATTCAGCACAAGGCAGAGGATAAAATTGTGATTCTTGTGGAGGACAAGATTCATTGAGTGGAGCTGGATCAGAAGAAATGTAGAACAAGTGGCAAACTGTTTTCCTGATTGCAAAGTCGGTGGCACCGAGTGGCATATTTCGGTGGTACCGAAAAGATTCGGTTGTACCGAAATTTACAAGTCGGTGAAACCGAGTTTACACAGAGAAAAACACTTGTCACCTCAGCTCACTAGTCAAGTAAGATCTCACAAAGATTTGCAATGAATTAGCTGAAGATTTGCAAGGAATTTGATGCAGAAATATGCAGAACAAAAACAAAAGAAAAGAGTGAAAGTTTCTAGATGAAGTTTTTTTTGTGTGAGAGAGAAGGAAACAAATATGCAAGGGACAAAATGCAATAACTCAGAAAAGAACACAAGAGAACTTCATCTAGAATTGGGCGGTGACATAGTCACCTATGTTAGAGTATATTGACTTAGGAGTCAAGTGAGGACACTTGATCATAGGTCATACTCATCGTTTAAGCTCAAAATGGGGTTACCATTTTTCGTTTAAGCATCTTGATGTATTCACATCTTGTTGAGTTGCTTTGACTCATGTCTTGGAGTAAAGCTTCTCTAAGATGGAATGACATACCTTGGGTGGTGATGTGGTTCTTGCTCATGTAGTTGAACTTGTGTGGGTGCTCAGGGTTGATGTAGTTCATCAAGAGTTGGGAGCACCACTTGGAGTTTGAGTTCATCTACCTACATGGGTTAGTTCTTGCAAGGAAGAGCACTTGTGTATCCAAAAATGACAATCATGAAGCTTAACATAGAATTTGTCAAAGGATATGTTTGAATGGTTTTGTGCTTCCTTGTCTTCAACCACTATTGTGTAGAGTCTTGGTCTTGTAGAGATTGCTCAGATGTGAGTGAGTCGCAATCTCATGGAATTAGATTCAACCAAGCACCTACATGGGTTAGACAACATGCAAGGTGCAAATATATCCAAGACATAAGATATATCATTAAGAGATACATCATGGATTAGTCATAAGCTCATGTCTTGCATGTATCCAATGAGTTTCTACTCCAAGTTCGAAGCATCAATGATGTTCAATTCTCCTCTCAACCTGCAAAACACTTTCTCATCAAGCGGTTTAGTGAAATATATCCGCTAATTGCTTATCGGTGCGAACATGCTTAAGATTGATGTCACCCTTAGCAACGTGATCTCGAATGAAATGATGACGAACTTCAATATGCTTAGTTCGAGAATGTTGTACAGGATTATGACCAATTTTGATAGCACTTTCATTGTCACAAAGCAATGGAACATGTTCACATAAATCCCATAATCTTTAAGAGTTTGGGTCATCCAAAGTAATTGAGCACAACATGAACCAGCGGCAATGTATTCGCTTCGGCGGTGGATAAGGATACCGAGTTTTGTTTCTTGGAAGACCAAGACACAAGAGATCTACCAAGAAATTGACAAGTACCCGAAGTGGACTTTCTATCAACCTTGTCTCCGGCATAATCCGAGTCGGAATAGCCAACAAGATCAAAAGAAGACCTCTTAGGATACCAAATGCCAAAATTTGGTGTATGGATTAAATATCTCACTATCCTTTTCACAGCCTTAAGATGACAATCTTTAGGAGCAGCTTGATATCGTGCACACATGCATACACTTAGCATAATATCGGGACGTGAAGCACATAGGTATAACAATGAACCAATCATAGAGCGATAAACCTTTTGATCAACAGGTTCACCATCTTTGGTCAAATCATTATGTCCACTAGTAGGCATGGGTGTAGACATACCTTTGCATTCTTGCATATTGAACTTCTTGAATAAGTCCTTGGTGTACTTTGTTTGAGAGACAAATGTACCTTCCTTAGTTTGCTTGATTTGCAACCCGAGAAAGAATTTGAGTTCACTCATCATAGACATCTCAAACTTCTCTGACATTAGCTTTCCAAACTTTTCACTAAAGAGAGGGTTAGTTGAACCAAATATGATGTCATCAACATAAATTTGGCATACAAATAGTTCTCCATTAACCCTTTTAGTAAAAGAGTAGAATCAATTTTACCAATTTCAAAGCCACTTGTAGTAAGGAACTTGGTCAAGCATTTATACCATGCTCTAGGAGCTTGTTTAAGACCATAAAGAGCTTTGTGAAGTTTGTAAACATGATTTGGTTTCTTAGGATTGATAAAGCCGGGAGGTTGTTTGACATAAACTTCCTCCTCTATTTCTCCATT
Source organism: Triticum urartu (assembly GCF_003073215.2). Taxonomy (NCBI): domain Eukaryota; kingdom Viridiplantae; phylum Streptophyta; class Magnoliopsida; order Poales; family Poaceae; genus Triticum; species Triticum urartu. The sequence goes on from NW_024111285.1 coordinate 20,279, forward strand.
TAGAAAAGCACTTTTAATGTCCATTTGGTACAAGGTGATATTATGGTGATTAGCATAGGCAAGTAAGATGCGAATGGACTCAAGTCTAGCAATGGGAGCATATGTCTCACCATAGTCCATACCTTCGACTTGTGTGTATCCCTTGGGCGACGAGACGTGCTTTGTTGCGAACCACTTGTCCATCTTCATCTTGCTTGTTGCGAAACACCCATTTGGTACCAATGATGTTGTGGTTGTTGTCGGGCTTCTCAACCAATGTCCAAACTTGGTTTCTCTCAAAATTATGTAGCTCTTCATGCATAGCGTTTATCCAATCCGGATCTTCCAATGCTTCTTCAACCTTCATTGGTTCAATTGCTAGAGATGAATGAATAGTTTTCACAAAAGTTAGCTAAACGAGTTTTTGAGCGAGTGATTCTCCCGGTTTGTATATCATTGAGGATTTGCTCGACGGGATGATCTTTGGCAATTCTTGCTCGAACTCGTGAGAGCTTTTTCTTGGGTCTTTGTTGAGCATCTTCTTCATCTTGTTCTTCTTCTTGGCCTTCTTCATTGTTGACGTCGTCGTTCTCTTGTCGTGGTGGAGAAGGAGGTTGTGATGTTCTCTTGATGTACTTCCTCGTTTTCTTCATCTTGTGTGGTCCACTTGTGGATGCTTCCGTTCGATTCTTGGTTCACCTTGTCGTGAAGTAGAAGCTTCCACTTGGACGGATGAAGTACTCTCCTTCACCTCCGTTGGACGAATTTTGCCAATGGACAAATCTTGAATTGCTTCTGAAGGGTCTTTGTCTCCTACATCAATTGGCAATGCTCTACTTGCGAGCCATTAGATTCATCAAACTTCACATCTACCGTCTCTTCAACCTTTCGGGTGAAATTGTTGTAGACACGGTAAGTGTGAGAGTTTGAGCCATAACCAAGTAGAAAACCTTCATGAGATTTAGGAGCAAACTTTGAACGATGATGCTTATCAAGAATGTAGCACTTTGAGCCAAATACTCGAAAGTATCCGACTTGAGGCTTGTTACCGGTGAGGAGCTCGTATGCCGTCTTGCCGAGTAGCTTGTGAAGATAGAAGCGATTTGTTGCGTGACAAGCTGTCTCAACCGCTTCTGCCCAAAAGTGCTTTGGCGTCTTGTATTCATCGAGCATTGTTCTTGCCATTTCGATGAGCATCCGGTTTTTCCTCTCAACAACTCCATTTTGTTGAGGTGTGTATGTAGCCGAGAACTCGTGTGAAATCCCTTCTTTGTCCAGAAAGGTGTCCACATTTGCGTTCTTGAACTCCGTTCCGTTGTCACTCCGAACCTTCTTGATCTTCACATCAAACTGATTTTGGGCTTTCCTAGCGAAGTTTCTGAAGATCTTCTGGACCTGCGATTTGTCATTAAGAAAAAACACCCATGTAAATCTTGAAATATCATCAACTATAACTAGACCAAAAGAATTTCCACCGAGACTCTTGTAGGCGTTGGGACCAAAAAGATCCATGTGAAGTAGCTCGAGTGGCCTCCTTGTGGTCATGATGTTCTTCACGGGATGTCTTCCTCCAACCTGTTTACCTGCTTGACAAGCACTGCAAAGTCTATCCTTATCAAATATGACATCGTTAACTCCAAGGATATGATTTCCTTTAATAAGCTTGTCAAGGTTTCTCATGCCAACGTGACCTAGTCGTCTATGCCACAACCAACCTTTTGAGGATTTAGCAACAAAGCAAGTTTTAGGTTGTGCCTTTTTAGAGAAATCGACAATGTAAAGATCACCTCTACGCATACCGGTAAAGACCATTTTATGATTGTCTCGACGAAATACTTGGCAATCTACCTCAGTAAATAGGACATTCAAACCGAAATCAGCAAGTCTAGATACTGAAAGTAAGTTGTAGCCAAGAGATTCAACGAGCATGACATTTTGAATGGAACTATCATGTGAGATGGCCACCTTACCAAGGCCAACCACTTTACCCTTTGAATTATCACCAAAGGTGACATATTTTCCGAGGGCGTTTGTTTCTGCAGCAAGCTCATGAA
>NW_024111286.1:0-20515 GCF_003073215.2 Triticum urartu
TTCAATTAATCTGATGAATCTGCAATGTGCTTATTTTTCATCAACATATTTTACTGATAGCATGCGAACCCTTACTTAACATGATGACTAACTACCTTATATGTGTTGTAGGAAAACAATGGGAAGCACTGAGGTTTACAATCGAGGTTAGCACGTGCATGGTCCATTGTCTAATAGCACATTATTGTGCAATTGGAGGAACCATTCTAATATTTTGGTTTTTAATAATTTGGTCTTGCACATGTAGGTCCTGCTGTCAGAGGTTTCGACCCACTGTTTGACCCTTTTTGCATATGGGGAAATGAGTTGTCCATGAATATCAATCAAATCAAGAAACTCAGAAAGATTGTTAGGATAAAGAAATTGGCGACAAAAAACAACAAGATCTTTGTCTGCACTATGAAGAAGACATCAGTTCACTAGAAGATGGTACTAACTACAGGTGAATTAGCCTGCTAAATGTGTTTTGCTATTGCAAACGGTTGTTGAAAAAATACCGTGGGCGATGAACTCAGGCAACGCACACAGTTTCTAGGAATAAACCTTGTTGGATCAATGAACAATCACACACGACTTTCTCTTGAAAACTGTTTGCGTTAGGCCACCTTGCGCAAACGTTTACCACATAAAAACTGTGTCTGATGGAAAGCCTTTGCCACACAGTTTCTTGTATGGACCGTGTGTGATACATTCAATAACACAAACGATTTAACAGGAAAAATTGTGTGTGATGTACCTGTGAACGGAAACGTTTTCCTTGGAGTGACTGTGTGGGATGTGCATACGAACGGAAACGTTTAGCGGGGACTGACAATGTGGGATGTACTTGCGACCGGAAACAATTTTGCCGTATAATTGTATTTTTTAGCTCTACTATACATATTTCCATATTTGAGTGCTTGCCGGTCGCACATGGCCTCATTTTGCCAAACGTGTGTGCCAGGAGGGCATATCCCCGACGGTTTCTGGGTCGTGTGGGAAGGACCCCCCTATCGCCCACACTCACTTGGCGACGGTTCCAAATGCCATCACGGAAAGGTGTTAAAAACTGTTTGTTTAGGACCGACGCGTACCAGTGATAGAGAGATCCCCTCGAGATCGTGAGGGGACAATATGGGTGGGAGATCGAGGGACGAGGTGTATGTGGGATAGAAAGATGCCCCGAGAAAAATCGAGATAGACCAAGTGAGGGAAAGAGACAATGCATATGTTTGTTATGAAGACTGAGAAATAGTGATATGCATAGGGGGGGCTGTGTGTGCATACAATTGAGTGAGAGATATTCATACTTAGCTAGGCGTGAGATTGTGTGTGTGTGTGACATGGAGAGAGAACGAGGGAGAGAGAGAGAGAGAGAGTTTTAGATGGGTCTATCGAGTGCGAGTGAGATATGCATGTGTATGTGTGACCCGGGGAGATGGAGAGAGAGAGATGGAGGCAGAGGGACCGACAAGGTTTGTGTTTGGATGCGTGCAATAGAAACGAAGATTGTCAGCGAGAGACATAATAGGAGTCCGGGAGAGGAGGAGGTCGCGTTTATGCATCAAAGACTGATATAAACCATGTTTTGATATAAATTTGCATTCAAATATTTGAATTGGAGAACATGTTGTCTGCAATCCACACGTGTACGGAGATATGTGTATCAAATAAGTTCATTAATTTGACTTTCAGCATGTTCATGGAGTACTATAATACAACATGCTACTCAATTGAGCTGTTCAATTTTGGATTTAGTTCACTATTTTGACCTGCTAAACGAGCTATTTCATTGAATCGAGATATTTCATTTTCGGTTTGATTCCCATTTTTGAGTGGGTCAACTATTTGTCATATAGTAAATCGTTAGCAACGAACATGTAAAAACACATTAGTCCCGAGCATCATCTCACCATCTAAAAAAGAAGTGCCAAGCTAATATTTCAAAATTTGATTTGAATCGACTTGGTAAGGAAGACGTGGATGCTCGTTCTCCCAAAATTTGAACGAACTGCTAAACACCCTCTACTCGGTCGAATTCACCCGAGCAAATAAATGGGAGACGCGAAATTACCGTCCTATGTGGGACATGCATCAGTTGGCCCGTTGTACATCGAGGGTAGGTTCGTAACTTCATCCAAGCGCACCTTCTCCTCGGCCAAAATGATAGGTGCCAAATAATTCATAAACCATGGGCGGTAAAACACCCTCTCCTCGGCCGAAATGGCTCATGCCGAATAATTCATAAACCATGGGCGGCAAAACACCCTCTCCTCGGCCTAAATCGCTCGTAGCCACTATTTCAAAATATGTCCTCCTTGCCCGAAATTGCATGCGCCCACTATTTCAAAACATGCCCTCCTCGCCTAAAATCGCTCGCGCCCACTATTTGGGAGAAGCAAAGTTACTCTACTATTCCTGACCCTCAAGACACAGACCCAAGCCCAGAAGCCTAAAGGCAGGGGTAGAACTGTAACTTCCCCCACATTTTCGACAAATGCGTCCGTAAGACATGGTTCCCCCTCCCAATTCCCCATTCATACATCATGGGCACCAAATCACCTTCTCCCCGGAAGCTCCCTTCTCCCTAGTCGCGAAACCTCAGCCCCACCTCCATGGCACCCCCACCACACCAAATTCCCTGTCACCCTCCTCCCCAATGCTGGTGCCGCTGTCCTTTGCCATCGTGCACTAGGTCGTGTGCGTCTTACTCCGTGCTGCCGGAGCTGCATCGACGACGACCGTGTGAACCGTACCGGAGCCGATTCACCCACGTCGTTGTGCGCGGCACCGGAGCGGCTCCAACTTCGGATGCATCCAGGGCCCCGGCGCTGCTTTCCCATGGCGGTCAACCATTGAGACATATCTGCTTTCCTGCAGCCGGGAGCCAACGCAACCGCGCCGACCTCACCGACTCGGCAGCTGGAGCTGCCTACTTCACCGGGCCACAAGATAGGTCGTACACTCATCTTAAATCACTTTGTTTAGGCATCAGTCATCTGAATTTTTAGTCTGGGTCAGATGATTCCCAATGGGAAGCAGCACCCCTCGAGGCGGTGGAGCTCCTAGGTTGCCATTTGGCTGGTGTCTATCGTAAGGGTGCGGGAGCACAAGTTCGCCGCGGAAGCAGCGCTTAGGTGGCTATGTTAGAGTTGCGTGGGTTGAAGGTACTATCATCGCCGGATCTGGATGACGGCGAGTCTTTGTGGATTGGCCGGGGGCAGCGCAACCACGGTAGTGAAGTGGGGCGGGGAGCGGGGTTTTGGTCAGAGCTCTCGCAGTCAGGGACGACGGAGGCAGGCTGGTTTGCCGGTGGTTGCTGGCTCTTCGGGGAAGATTTTGAACAGTGTCATCCAGGAGGCACAAGACGGCCATCAAGCCATCCAGCGTAGATCGGACAGTACCAAAATAAAATAAAATCGCGTGACCCCTCTCGTACCTTACTATTGATCTCTTAGGGTATTTCTTTAGATCAGAGATATGTGTCGTTCTTAACATTATGTGTTTTCTGCATCTTCAGCCACACCGTCTTCCTTCTCACCACTGTTGCTCCAACAAGGGAAGCATACACCTGAAGGGAGCTATAGTCCCCACTCAACAGTTCCTTGCATCGAATGTGTATGCTTTGAGCTCTGGCAGCTCTACAAATCCCTACTTCCCTCCGTGAAGGGCCTTTCTATTTACTTTATGCAATTTTTATTTTTACTTGAGTCTCCATCTTCTCTTATAAAGCACCAACTAAGGGGCACTATGATCGTACTTGAGCATGGGGTGTAGCTAATATGCGAGTGTGTTTCATGAATGGGTCAATGATTGATCATAATGGGCTAGGGATAACTTGCTTTAGCATTGATATTTTGAAAGACATGGTTGTTTGTTGATGTGCTTGAGTACTAAAGTCCTCATGTCAAAACTAGACTATTGCTTTGAACCATATAAAAGTCTGATTGTCCGTGCTATAAAAGAAAGAATATGTGATGAGCATGTTAGGCAGCATTCCACATCAAGAATTCTATTTTTATCATTTACCAACTCGAGGACGAGTAGGAATTAAGCTTGGGGATGTTGATACGTCTCCAATGTATCTATAATTTTTGATTGTTGTTATATTATCATTCTTGGATGTTTTACAATCATTTTATATCATTTATTGGGAATAACCTATTGACATAGTGCCAAGTGTTAGTGGTTGTTTTCTGTTTGTTTTTTACATCGCAGGAAATCAATATCAAATGGAGTCCAAATGCAGTGAAACTTTTTGCGGATTTTTTTGGACCAGAAGACACCAGATGGGCCAGAGAAGCACCTGGGGGTGTCCCGAGGGGGGCACACCCCAGCAGGGCGTGCCCGGGTGGGTTGTGCCCACCTCGCTGGCCTTCCGCACCGCCTCTTTGCTCTATAAATATCCCAATATTCCAGAAACCCTAGGGGAGTCAACGAAAATCAATTCCAGCCACTGCAAGTTCCAGAACCACCAAATCCAATCTAGACACCATCGCGAAGGGGTTCATCATCCTCATTGGTGCCTCTCCAATGATGCGTGAGCAGTTCATTGTAGACCTACGGGTCTGTAGTTAGTAGCTAGTTGGCTTCCTCTCTCTCTCTCTTTTGATTCTCAATACAATGGTCTATTGGAGATCTATTTGATGTAACTCTTTTTGCGGTGTGTTTGTTGGGATCCGATGAACTTTGAGTTTATGATCAGATCTATGTTTTTATCCATGAAAGTTATTTGAGTTTCTTTGATCTCTTATATGGATGATTACTTATAGCCTCGTATTTCTTCTTCGAATCTTTGGTTTAGTTAGGCCAACTAGATCAATTTTCTTGCCATGGGAAGAGGTGCTTTGTGATGGGTTCGATCATACGGTGCTTGATCCCAGTGACAGAAGGGAAACGACGTGTATTTATCGTTGCCATTAAGGATAACAAGATGGGTTCTATTTCTACATAAATAGATCATGTCTACATCACGTCATCGTTCTTATTGCATTACTCCGTTTCTCCATGAACTTAATACAGTAGATGCATACTTGATAGCGGTCGGTGTGTGGAGTAATAGTAGTAGATGCAGGCAGGAGTAGGTCTACTAATCTTGGACGTGATGCCTATATAATGATCATTGCCTGGATATCATCATGATTATTTGAAGTGTTATCAATTGCCCAACAATAATTTGTTTACCCACCGTATGCTATTTTTCTCGAGAGAAGCCACTAGTGAAATCTACGGCCCCGGGTCTCTTCTTTATTATATTTGCCTTCGCGATCTATTTTTATTTGCTTTTATTTTCAGATCTATTAATCCAAAAATAAAAAAATACCTTTCTGGAATTTTTATTTATTTATATTATCTCGTGTTCCCGCGAGATCTATTTATCCAATCTACTGCAATTTTACCTATCTTTTTACCCGTGAGGGATTCACAACCCCTCTCTTACGTCGGGTTGCAAGTATTTGTTCTTTGTGTGCAGGAGCTGTTTACATGGTGTTGTGTGGTTCTCCTACTGGTTCGATAACCTTGGTCACGTCACTGAGGGAAATACATACCATAGTTGTGCTGCATCATCCCTTCCTCTTTGGGGAAATACCGACACAGTTCAAGCCGCATCAGGATTGTGTTTCAGGAAAGTATCTTGCGGGAATTATCTGTGCTCCAATGATGATGTAAGTACCTATTGTGTATCACTATATTTTTACATCAGCATGTATTTTGTTAATTGGCGTAAATCCAACCTTTATCTGATATAAACTTACTTGTAGAAAAATGTATAATTAAAAGCGACAATGTTGATTTTTGTAAGGAAAACTGCGTGGTAGTTTTGCATACAAAGTTGCATGAGTGTAGTATCTCATATCATGCACATTACTATATTGTAGTGATGTTCTGGTTGCCCAATCATTCATTGTGTCAGTGTTGCTTTCCTATTACCTTACCTGGCTCATGATAGTTGTGTCATATTGTGTTAACCTGGTGTAGACTGGTTGCCCAAACGTTTGTTCTGTCAATGTTGCTTTCCTATTTATCTGACCTGGCCAATGTTAGCAATGATAGTGTGTTAATTTGGTGCGGGCTGCTGAAGATAAGAAGGCAAACTCTGAAAACAGCAAGGCAACCCCATTGCTTCTTTCTAATAAATCTAGGCCAGGTAATATGGCAATAACTCTCGATTAACCTGTTCGGTTCCCCTCCCAATTTATGTTATGATGCAGTGGTTGAGACACTCTCCACTATCAATGATACAAGCCTGCCAAAATCGCCAACTGAATCTGTTGAGTTTCCTCTGTCTCGAATCCAACGGAAAAAATGTATGTTTGTGAACCAATTACTGGCTGAAGCAATGATGGAAATTATGGAGGAATTAGAGGTGCACATTCTTGCGCAACAACAACTGATCAATGTTTTCAGAGACAGTGTAGTAAAGAAGGAAGAACTTGCTCACTTGCTTATGGGCGTCATCCGCGCTAAGGTTGCAGATTGTGAGGTTGTAGACCGTTAAGTTCTGTTCATTTATTTGCCCTCGCATCAATCTTTGATTGCCCAGCGGATGTAATTTCCTGTAATATATGCTGGATGTGCTACATTTTCCCTTGTATGTCATACATTTGCTTAGCGCGCCTCGCATTCCAACTAACTGGTCGCTAGGAAGCCAAAAAAGCAGTGAAATTATTAGTTAGCACGAACAGTCGTGGGCACTATATGAAGGTTAGCGACCCACTATCCTTAATGGGCTTCCCTAATGGGCTCGCAGGGGCCAAAATTCTCATAGACCTTTGATTGATCGGTTATGGTCATGTCCATAATTGCTCGTCGTAATGGGCTCAAATTATAGCTGGGCCGGAATCGATGTTATCTAATTGGGCCTACAGACATGTTCGAACTTTAGAGGGCCCATTAAGTTGATGGGTTGCAACCAGGCCGAAAGCTCTATTGGGTCGCTATAATTGAAACTAGCCAACAGTTAATGCTTGGCCCTGTTACCTCAAGGGTCGTTAACAGGCTAACATTGAAGCAGGCAATAAGTGGGCCCATCTGATTTCACGGGCCGTTAATAGGTCGATACTGAGGTCGGGCTATATAAGGCCCAACTGTACTGTCGGCTGATAACCTACAAGTACAGGGGATCGCAACAGTTTTCAAGGGTAGAGTATTCAACCCAAATTTATTGATTCGACACAAGGGGAGCCAAAGAATATTTGCAAGTATTAGCAACTGAGTTGTCAATTCAACCACACCTAGAGATTAATTATCTGCAGCAAAGTGATCAGTAGCAAAGTAATATGATAGTTTTGATAGTAGTGGCAACAGCACTAGTAACAGTAACAGTGATAGCGATGATTTTGTAGCAAGTGTAACAGTAACAATAGCAGTAGTAAATTAGCAAGAACAATATGAGAGAAATTCGTAGGCATTGGATTGATGAATTCGTTGGATGATATTCATCATATAACAGTCATAACCTAGGGCGCGCCTGGAGGGGGGCGCCCTGGTGGGTTGTGACCACCTAGGTGCCCCCCTCCGGTGATTCTTGGATCCAGAAATTCTCTTTTATTGTATAAAAAATCCTTGCAAAGTTTCGTTCCAATCCGAGAACTTCTATTTCTGCACAAAAACAACACCATGGTAGTTCTGCTGAAAATAGCATCAGTCCGGATTAGTTTCATTCAAATCATGCAAATTAGAGTCCAAAACAAGAGGGAAAACGTTAGGAAAAGTAGATGCGACAGAGACGTATCAACTCCCCCAAGCTTAAACATTTGCTTGTCCTCAAGCAATTCAGTTGATAAACTGAATGTGGAAAAGAAAAACTTTTACGAACTCTTTTGCTCTTGTTTACATAAATAAGCTTAAGTAGCACCTAGGTTTTCCGGGAAGAATATAACTAACCATGTCGACAACTGGCGAGCAATAATAAGATATCTCAAATAACAACACTTTGTCAAAATAACCATGATATAATATGACAATAGTGGTAACTCGCTATCCCTTTCTGAGACCACAAAACATAAATGCAGAGCACCTCCAAAGTTCAAGCAACGACTAAACATTGTAATTCATGGTAGAAAATATCCAGTCATGATGCACCAAACATTAGCTACACACAATGCATGAGGGTGACAATAGTTCTCTCAGGTTCTGGCGCTTATTTGAGAAGGTGATGACACAACATAAAAGTAAATAGATAGTCCCTTCGCAGAGGGAAGCAGTGATTTGCAGAGGTGCCAGAGCTCAAGTTTTTAAAACAGAGGTAAATGAAATTTTGAGAAATGCACCCTTCTTATTTACTTCACGGCCATTAGTTATCGGTATCTTCCATGCTAAACACATTAGTGGCGGTTCCCAAGCGATAAAAGTAAAGGTTTACTCCTCCTCCACTAACAATCACACTCCATGGTTGGTCTGAAACAATGGGTGCCGTCCATACCAACAACAGTCTTGGGGGAGTTTTGTTTAATTATTTGCAATTTGAGTTTGGGACTGGGAATCCCTATTACCGCCCCTCTTGTGGAAGCACGAGTGAATAAATACTCATCATGAGAATAACCTGCTTAGCATGGAAGATACTGACTACCTCTTGTCGCTCTATGAACAATCCAGACACACAAAAAGGATATTTATTTGAAGTTTTTAGAGGTGGCACATGCAGATTTACTTAAGATGGAAGGGTAATACCGCATATAGGTAGGTATGGTGGACTCATCTGGGATAACTTGGGTTTCAGGATTTTTGATGCACACACAGTATTCCCGCTTAGTACAGGCGAAGGCTAGCAAATAGGTTGAGAAGCGGCCAACTAGAGAGCGAAAACGGTCAGGAACATGCATTATGCATAAGTAACATCGGATACTAGCATGAGTAGGATATGAACACCATGAACATAAATATCATAGAGGCTATGTTGGTTTCGATTCAACTACATGCATGAACATATGCCAAGTCAAGCCACTCGAACATTCAGAGGAGGATACCATATGATCATACTACAGCACAATCATTTTAACGCAATGTTCACATCCAAGATAACTCATTATCCACTCCCAGCTACTTAAACATGGCATGAGAAACTATAATCTCTAATTGTCATTGCAAACATGTTTGATCATAATAGGTTGAATCAAGGATACTAGGTTAAACATATTTACAAAAATAGAACAAGTTGAGTTCATACCTGTTTCTCCCTGCCATAGCGAGTTCATCAAATATCGTCATTATTGCCTTTCACTTGCATGACCAAATGATATAAAAAATGATAATAGTGCAAGAATGTTGTGGACTAAGGTGGAATCTGCAAATATTTTATTCAAAAGGAGAATACAAAGTAATATGGGATCTTTGTTAGACCAACAATAATGCATAGAAGAGCCACTCAACATTTTCATCGTGGTCTTCTTCCTCGGTATGAATCAATAAACGGAAAAGAAATTCAGAGAAACACACTGAAATATTTTTGGAGTTTTTGGTTTTTCTGGAAGAAACAAATTAAAGAAAGAAAAACAAAAGAGAGAAAAACTATTTACACGGGAAAGCTCCCAACAATCAAAAGAAGAAAAAAGAAATCTTTTGGGGTTTTCTTTTTAATACTACAACTAATTAAACTAGGAAGAAAAACCGAAAAGAAGCAGGAAATATTTTTTCGATTTTCTCAAAGTTTTTCAAACACACAAGAAGAAAGCGAGGAAATAAATCTAGCATGGATAGTATAATGAAAAAGTGTGGACACCGACAACTGGAATGAAAATGTGTGAACATGAACGTAATGTCGGTGGAAATACGTACTCCCCAAAACTTAGGCTTTTGGCCTAACTTGGTAATCACCGTCAGTAGCCTACATAGTGGTCGGAGTGGTATCTCACAAAGGCTCTGGGTGCAGATGCCTCAGCCTGTCGTGCAGCCACAACTGTTGCGTTATGTTCTCGGGCCTCGCTCTCAAGAACATAATATCTTCCCTTGTTGTGAGCATCAAAGAGAGCAGGTGCAGGCAAAAATGTGTCCACAACGGACCTTTTATTAAAAACAGGTTATAAGTAAAATCATGGGGTTCACCACTAAGGATCTTATGATGTTTCGTAGCATCAAAGTCCAAGTACTACGTGGGAATGATGGGGACATAAGGCCAAGGTGAAACACCCACCTCTCTTGCTAAGCGTGTGGTATAAATTACACCATAAAAATATCCACCACCAGCGTTGTGTTGCAACCTATGTGCAACAATCGCTCCAAGGTTATAACCTTTGTCACCGGTGATAGCGGTGCGTATGAGGCTCAAGTCTGGAGCACAAAGTGTATTACAATCTTGTTTGCCTACAATGCATTTTCCATTAAATAGTGCAAAGTATTGAATTGAGGGAAAAAGAATGCTCTTTATTCTACCGTGCGTCACTCCTCTAGTCTCACCATAGCAAAGACTAGTCAAAAATATCAAACTCAGATCTTGGTGGTTCGTCCAACGAACCCCAAAATGGAATTTTACAGTAGTTAGAAAAATGTCTCTAAGGGTAGATTCAAAGGATAGTTGTATAGTTTAAACGACACTCTAGACTCACGAGGATGGAATTTAAATTCTTTAGTAAATGATTCAGTGAGGCTGAGGTGTTGGTTGCACTTATCTGTAATGTAGGGACCGAGCTCGGCATTGTGAACATATTGCTCAAATTCTTCTTTAATGCCCACAAGCACCATATAATCATTGCATGGCCATAAACATGATTTGGTGGCGGCATCTCGTATAGAATTTTCAGTTGGTTCAACATAAGACCGACAAACGGAGCTGCTACTAGAAGATGCCTCCGAGGGCCTCCTCCTCGAAGAACTCCTCCCAAAAAGGTTCATCGTATTTGTGTACAATTTTCTAAAAAAATTGGGTCACAAAATTTTTCTCAACAAAACTTCACAAGATTGGTAGCAACTACTCATAGGGTTGCATAGAGGCCATATCAAGCATTCAAACTACTTAGAACTCTAAGAATTCAACATGCAAGCTCATCTACAGCAGCACAAAGAGTAACTAAATTTTCAAAATATAAACCACTAAAGCAAAAACTAATTGGACCAACGGAGGAGCCACATACCAAGCAACAATCCCCCGAAACAGTTTCAGAAACGGAGCTTCGAGCAAAGAGATCGAAACCCACGGGTTTGAGAGCAAGAACACGAGAGAGAGAGAGATCAATGGTGATTTTTCTGGAGGTAGGTGATGACATGGGCTAAAGAGATAAGTGAGGGAGCCCACATGGGTACCACAACCCACTAGGGTGCGCCTGGGGGTGCTGGCGCGCCCAAGTGGGTTGTGCCCACCTAGTGCACCCCCCTCTGATATTATTTGCATAAAAAATTCAGAAATATTCAGAAAAAAATGTATTAATTTTTCAGAGCATTCTGAGAACTTTTATTTTTGCGTCATTTCCTATTGCACAGGAAATTTAGAGAACAGACAAAACATAGCATTTTATTTTATTTAACTATTAAAAACAAAAAACAAAAGGTAAGGACAGAAGGTAGTTCTTACTAAATTCATCAACTTCATACCTCTAAAAAATGATTCATTAATAAGGTTGATCAAGTCTTATTAACAACCACCTTCAATTAGCATGAAACCGAAGAACTTTCGTAAAACACTAAGTTACCTCAACAGGGATATGAATTTCCCCAACAATAAGCATTTCATATTTATTTTTGACAGTAGGTAAAGGTAGTTGAAAACTTCCAATAGTGATTGTCGGAGATTTTTCAATAACATTAATACCATTCACTTGGAATTGTTTCTTTAGAAAGTGCACCGTATGCTCATTACCATTAATATGAAAAATGACCTTGCTTTTATTGCAATCAATAACAGCCCCTGCAGTATTCAAAAAGGGTGTACCAAGGATAATTGACATGTTGTTGTCCTCGTGCATCTCAAGTATAACAAAGTCAGTTAAAATAGTAATGTTTGCAACAACAACGGGAACATCCTCACAAATACCGATAGGTATGGCAGTTGATTTCTCAACCATTTGCAAAGATATTGCAGTAGGTGTGAGTTTATTCAAACCAAGTCTTTTATATAAAGTGAAAGGCATAACACTAACACCAACTCCTAAATCATTTGTTTGAGTATATTCATGAACCTCATCATTATCTTTTTCATTATCAGAAGGTGAGTGTTCATTACCATATTGAGTTTCAGCATCAGAAATAGAAACACCATTAGTAGGGTCAGGAGGTTTTTCTATTTCAGGTTCACTAGAGGCATGCAAAGTCCTATTATTTTTCTTCTTCTTTTTCTTTTTGGATGGACTCGGTGCACCAGTGTTAATTCTTTGACAGTCTTGTTCAATTCTCTTTGGGTGTCCTTCAGGATAAAGTGGTTCCTGAGTCATTTTACGTCCTCTAGTTGCTACTCTAACAGCAAAATCATTTATATATTGTTCATTTCATCAAGCAATTCTCTTTGAGATTTAGCAACGTGTTCTAACTGAGTTTGAACCATAGAGGCATGCTTTCCTACACCTCTAACATCATTGGTAATTCTAAATAACAAGTCACTCGCGAGCAATCATATCAGAATATTATTTCAGTTGTTTCATAACATTTGCATTGAAGTGATCTTGTTTTCTAATGTAATTATCAAACTCATAAAGGCATTGACTAGGATGCATATTATAAGGATTGTCATTGTCATTGAATTTCATTGAAGAATTTACCTCTACCACCTTGGGCAGTGGTGGTGTATCTAGCCCATGTATTTCTTCAATAGGAGCTAAATTTTTGACATCCTCAACTTTAACACCTTTTTCCTTCATTGATTTCTTTGCCTCTTGCATATCTTCAGGACTGAGATATAAGATACCCCTCTTCTTCGGAGTAATTTTAAGCGGTGGTTCGGGAAGAATCCAATCATCATAATTTTTCAATATGTTATTCAATAGTTCTTCAACCTGTTCAACAGTTCGTTCCCTGGAAACACAACCAACACAACTATCTAGGAAATCCCTAGAAGCATCGGTTAGTCCATTATAGAAGATATCAAGTATTTTATTTTTCTTAAGAGGATGATCGGGAAAGCATTAAGCAATTGGAGAAGCCTCCCCCAAGCATGTGGGAGACTCTCTTCTTCAATTTGCACAAAGTTAAATATTTCCTGCAAGGCAGCTTGTTTCTTATGAGGAGGAAAATGTTTTTCAGAGAAGTAATAAATCATATCCTGGGGGCTACGCACACAACCAAGAGCAAGAGTATTATACCAAGTCTTAGCATCACCCTTTAATGAGAACGGAAATAATTTGAGAATATAATAATAGCGAGTTTTTCTCATCATGAGCAAAAAGGGTGGCTATGTCATTCAATTTAGTAAGATGTGCCACAACAGTTCCAGTTCCGTAACCATGGAAAGGATCAGATTCAACAAAAGTAATTAACTCTGGATCGATAGAGAATTCACAATCCTTATCATCAACAAAGATAGGTGAAGTAGCAAACTTAGGATCACATTTCATTCTAGCATTCAAAGATTTTTCTTTCGGCTTGGATATAATTTCTTAAGATCATCCCTATCATTGCAAGCAAGAAAGTCTCTAGTTGTCTCCTCATCCATAAAATAACCTTCCGGTATCTCAGGCAATTCATATCTAGGAGAACTAGATCTAATAGGTGTTTCAAGATTTTCAGTTTCAAGCTCTTCATCAGTTTCAACATTCTCAAAAGCTTTAGTTCTAGCAATTTGTTCATCAAGAAATTCACCTAGTGGCACATTAGCATCAAGCAAGGTACTAGCATTATCATGAGTATCATTCATAGCAGAAGTAGCGTCATCAATTGCGACATATCAAGATTAATAGCATGTAGTGGTGTTGCAAGTCTACTTATAACATAAGGTGAATCAAGTGTAGAGCTAGATGGCAGTTCCTTACCTCCCCTCATCATAGAGGGAAAATTTCTTGTCATAGCATCCTTTAGATTCTTCATAGTGATAATTTGATAATAATCCCAAGTGACTCAACAAATATAGCTATGCTCCCCGGCAACGGCACCAGAAAAATGTCTTGATAACCCACAAGTATAGGGGATCGCAACAGTTTTCGAGGGTAGAGTATTCAACCCAAATTTATTGATTCGACACAAGGGGAGCCAAAGAATATTTGCAAGTATTAGCAGCTGAGTTGTCAATTCAACCACACCTAGAGATTAATTATCTGCAGCAAAGTGATCAGTAGCAAAGTAATATGATAGTTTTGATAGTAGTGGGAACAACAATAGTAACGGTAACAGTGATAGCAATGATTTTGTAGCAAGTGTAACAGTAACAATAGCAGTAGTAACTTAGCAAGAACAATATGAAAAACTTAGGGTGATACAGCAGTAGTTTTGTTAGGGCATTGGATCGGTGAATTCGTTGGACGATATTCATCATATAACAGTCATAACCTAGGGCGATACGGCACTAGCTCCAGTTCATAAATATAATGTAGGCATGTATTCCGTAAATAGTCATACGTGCTTATGGAAAGAACTTGCATGACATATTTTGTCCTACCGTCCCGTGGCAGCGGGGTCCTATTGGAAACTAAGGGATATTAAGGCCTCCTTTTAATAGAGAACCGGAACAAAGCATTAACACATAGTGAATACATGAACTCCTCAAACTACGGTCATCACCGGGAAGTGTCCCGACTTCTGTCACTCCGGGGTTGCCGGATCATAACACGTAGTAGGTGACTATAACTTGCAATATCGGATCTAGAACATAGATATAATGGTGATAACATAAACGTTCAGATCTAAAGTCATGGCACCCGGGCCCAAAGTGACAAGCATTAAGCATGGCAAAGTCATAGCAACATCAATCTTAGAACATAATGGATACTAGGGATCAAGCCCTAACAAAACTAACTCGATTACATGACAAATCTCATCCAACTCCTCACCGACCAGCGAGCCTACGAAGGAATTACTCACTCCCGGTGGGGAGCATCATGGAATTGGCAATGGAGAAAGGTTGATGATGACGAAGATCGAAGATCCCCCTCTTCGGAGCCCCAAACATACTCCAGATCTGGCCTCCCGATGAAGAACAGGAGGTGGCGGCGGCTCCCTCTCGTGAAACGTGATAACTCTTTCTCCCTGATTTTTTCTCCGAATATGTGATTTTATAGTATCAGGGTTGAAGTCTGTGGGGCCACCAGGTGGGGACAACCCACCTGGGTGCACGTGGAGGGGGCGCGCCCTGGTGGGTTGTGCCCACCCAGGTGCCCCCTCCGGTGGTTCTTGGCTCCATAAATTCTTTTTTATTGTATAAAAAATCCTCGCAAAGTTTCGTTCCAATCCGAGAACTTTTATGCATAAAAACAACACCATGGTAGGTCTGCTGAAAACAGCGTTAGTCTGGGTTATTTCATTCAAATCATGCAAATTAGAGTCCAAAACAAGAGGAAAAGCGTTAGGAAAAGTAGATACGACAGAGGAATACCATGGGCCTTTAGTAGGTCGAAAGAGATAGCGGTCTCGTACTGGATCATGAAGAGCATGGGCCACTAAGAGGCCGAAAGTCAAGTCGGATTGTATATGGCCCAACTGTGTTGTGGGCCTTTAGCAGGCCAAAAGAGAATCCGGGCTGGTATTGGACCATGAAGAGCATGGGCCGTTAAGAGGCCAAAACTCAGGTCTGACTGCAAATGGCCCAACTCATTTATGGACCGTTAACAGGCTGAAAGACACACCGGGCTGAAAATTGGCCCAACACTTAAATGGGTCGCTAAAAGGCCGAAAGGCGTACATCCTGAAAATTGGCCCATCCCTTGAATGTGTCGTTAACATGCCGAAACCACATCGGGCCGATATTGAGCCCAAATATATAGTGAGTTGTTAACGGGCTTGAACTGACGATGGGCTGCAATGGTGTTAAATAGTTAACGGGCTGTTGACAAGCTGAATTGGCACATCTTGTATGGGTCGTGTGCTTAAATGGACCAGACACAAGTAGGCCCTATATGGGATGGCCTGCTAATTTCGACTGGGCCGACCTCTTTCACCTGAATGGGCCACTATTGGGCCTTGCCACGTGCCGACGTATCATAGGCGCCTCTCGTACAATGAGTGGATGACATCTGTCCCAACACTGAGCCGACACGTGGATCCTCCGGCGAATGAGAATTTTACACGTGGAAAATCACCATTGGTCATCACTGTTAACGGGTTATCGGATCCAAACGGGAATGCGATAGCTTAACGGTGACCCGTTACGGTGGATGCCACGTGTCGGTTACCCTTGATGAAAACACTTCCATGACACGCCATTTATCGTCATGGAAGTGGACACTTCCGTGATGATAATTTTGGTATTGTCATGGAACACTTCTATGACAGCACATGTATGACTATCTTGATTCTGTCATAAAATCGTCATGGATGTACATGCATGACAGAAAACATGACCTACTGTGACAAACATGTATCATCACGGCAGTGTGTTTTTGTAGTGTAAATACCAAGTGGTCGGCTTCGACCTCGAGTTCACCGGCGGTCGTGCCGGGCATGATCAGAAGGTTGTCTTCGCCCAGTTATGTGTGCGCCATGACGTCCTCGTCTACCACTACCACCTGGCCACTTGGCCTTGCGTGCGTTTCACTAGGTTTATCAATAGCCTCGACTACGGGTTTGCTATGGTCGACACCAACAACGGTCTAAAAGCGCTCAAGGTTTCGGGCTTGGCCTGCCGGAATCTTGTCAACATCTGTGACCACTACAGGGTCTCGGGCAGCACGAAGAACAATCAGGACTCCCTGGTTGACCTCGCCTCGGCCATCATCAACCCCTACTACATGAAGATGAAGGATGAGAGCAAGAAGGACAAGATCGCCTGGCACGGTGCCTGGGAGCAGAGACTGGATGAAGAACATGTCAAGTACGCGGCCATGGATGCATACACAAGCTACGAGATGTACATGCGGATCGTTGACATGAGGAAGTGCCTTCATCCTGCCCCAGACGAGGGATCGAGCCATAGAGCAGTGGCAGAAGCGTCACATGGAATAGATGATTAGATGATTGTTTCTCCTAGTTTAGAATGCATGTAATTGTGTACTGAGGTGTGTGCGAATGTTTTGTATAGCCACTTAGGTAATTGGATGTTTATTTTGATTATATATGTTGTTTTCTATAGATAGAGCAAATCACATCGCACACATAGTAAACTAGGGAACCCGTCGATGATGATTTCATCAATCGCTGACAATTGTATACCAACAAGCGTTTGCCCATAATACACATGGCTTATTAGCACCAATCATCTGTGTCATTATCGGTCTTCACACACATTCCTTGGACCTGTTTGTCGAGTATCACACACATCTTGTTAAGTTAAACCATTTATGTTGTCTTGTCTCGTCGCAAACAATTCATCAGAGTGAACTGTATGTCGTATATCGCACACACACCGTTTTTATTGTGTTTCCTAATCACAAATAGTTCATCAGAGTGAACTGTATGCCGTATATCGCACACACCTTCATCTGGCTGATCATTTCTGTTTTGATGCTCGTCGCAAACAGTTCATTCGAGTGAATTGTATGCCACATACCACACATGCAACTCTAATCTGAATCATGTTTGATGTCTCCACCCTCGCAAACAGTTTGTATCATTTTTGACGATTTTCTTACACCACAGTTTGCGATTAATGCATAGCACACAGTTTCGTCGAAGGGTCTCTGATTGTACTGTCGCGTTAGGACCATCCTGCAGTAGTGGGTGATGCTAAGAAATGGTTTAATACTCTTTCTCCTGGTTGTGTGCATAGTCCCCAGGATATGATATATTACTTCTCTGAAAAATATTTTCTTGCTCATAGGAAACAAGCTGCCTTACAAGAAATATTTAACTTTATGTATATTGAAGAAGAGAATCTCCCTCAAGCTTGGGGGAGGCTTCTCCAATTACTTAATGCTTTGCATGATCATCCTCTTAAGAAAAAAATACTTGATATCGTTTATAATGGACTAACCCATGCTTCTAGGGACTACCTAGATAATTGTGTTGGTTGTGTTTTTAGGGAATGAGATGTTGAAAAGGTTAAAGAATTATTGAATAATATATTGAGAAATGAAAATGATTGGACACTTCCTGAACCACCACCTAAGCCAACTCCGAAGAACATAGGTATTATATTCCTCAGTCTCGAAGATATGCAAGAGGCAAAGAAATCCATGAAAGAGAAGGGTATTAAATCCGAAGAAGTTAAGAATTTACCACCTATTGAAGAAATACATGGACTTGATACCCCGACACAGGTAGTAGAGGTAAATTCTCTCTATATATTCAATGAAGGTGATATTCCTTATAATAAATCTTCTAGTCCATGCCTAGATGAATTTAATAACTACATAGTTAAGCAAGAACACTTCAATATGTATGTTAAGAATCAATTGAAACGGAATGCTACTTTGATTGATCGCTTAAGAGACTTGATGTTTAGAATTGTTAATGATGTTAAAGGTTTAGGTAAACATGCATCCATGGTTCACACTCAGTTAGAACAAGTTGCTAAGTCCCAAAATTATTTGCTTGATGAGATGAATAATAAAATGAATAATCATGTTGTTAGAGTAATGACTAGAGGAAGTAGAATGACTCAAGAGCCACTTTATCCTGAAGGCCATCCTAAAGAATTGAGCACGATTATCAAAGAATTAATATTGATGCACCTAGTTCATCTAAGAAGAAAAAGGAAAAGAAAAATAATAGAACATTGCGTGCTTCTAGTGAACCTGAGGTGGAAAAATTATGAGAATAATAATGATGTTTCTATTTCTGATGCTGAGACACAATCTAGTAATGAACATCTACCTAGTGATAATAATAATGATGATGTTCATGTTGATGCTCAACTAGATAATAATAAAGAACCTGATAATAGTGTATAAATAGAACCTGTTTTTGATCTTGAGGACCGACCTCCCAAAAATGAAATATATGATAAAAGAGATTTCATTGCTAGAAAACATGTTAAATAAAGAGAACCATGGGTTCAGAAACCCATGGCTTTTCCTACTATGCCTTCGAAAAATAAGGACGAGGAGGATTTTGAGCGCTTTGTTGAAATGCTTAGACCTATCTTTTTGCGCACTCGCTTGACTGATATTTTGAAAATGTATCCATATGATAAGTATATGAAATATATTTTCACTAATAAAAGAAAGATACCCGAAGCTGAAATTTCCACCATGCTTGCAAATTATTCTTTTAAGGGTGGAGTACCTAAGAAGCTAGGAGATCCAGGAATACCCACTATACCATGCTCCATTAAAAGAAGTTATGTTAAAACTGCTTTATGTGATTTTGGAGCCGGTGTTAGTGTTATGTCTCTCTCTTTATATAGAAGACTTGATTTGAATAAGCTCACACCTATTGAAATATCTTTACTCATATGACTGGGGGTACCAGGGTCTCTGGAGATAGGCTTGGGGCAACCGTGTGATGCAGAGGCCCACATGCTCAAATGCTTATATTTTGGGCGGTCGCGTGATACGATTTGTCCAAGACTACTGTGTGATATGGTATGTCCAACTATTAGAGTAGACCACTATTACAAAAGTAGGGAAACTATTTTCTTTGCACAAAAGAAAACCCAGCCACACCAAATTGCATGTTCAATGTTCCAACAAGCCAATCATGGTGAAGCTTGTCAATACATTCAATGTATTGACCCTTGTGGCTGCAACGTATCATGTTGCAGGTTTGCCATATCGAAGGAAAGGTATGAAGTAGGGTTACGATGATATACTCAACTTTTGCCTATGAGTGGATGGACGCTACAAGACTAGAACATTATCTCCGTTGTATGTTTGTAATGTAACCTAGCCCATGAGCTCAGCAGGTGTGTATAGAAAAGCACTGGATCTACCATGTAATACTATGAAATTTGATGTATTCTTGGTATTTCATCGTCGACTGTGTGTCATTTGTTGATCTATGGACTGACACGGTAAGCGCGGAGATTAGGGGCCCCTGTCAATGACTGGGTCGTGATAGCCTATCTCCCCTCGCCCCAGATCATTGCAGCAGGGGATAAATGGAGACCGCCTATGGGTTGCGTCCACGGGGACATTTTCCCCCCTAATCACAGTTTGTTAACCATAGTGGGGAAGAACGATGGTGGCGTATGTGATACAGGGCTATTGTGTGTACGCATGTATCTGTACTGGCTCCACCCACAAATAGAAACATATAAAGTGGCTTGGAATCCGGCGTAGCATTGTGGCTAGGCACCACTATAGATGCACACTAGTGGGGACTGGGGAATCCAGACTCCCCTTGGCCTTAGTCCTATCGATTTCAACACTCTCATCCACGTATTTTGTTACTTTATTTTATGAAGGAAATATGCCCTAGAGGCAATAATAAAGTTATTATTTATTTCCTTATATCATGATAAATGTTTATTATTCATGCTAGAATTGTATTAACCGGAAGCATAATACATGTGTGCATACATAGACAAACATTATGTCACTAGTATGCCTCTACTTGACTAGCTCGTTGAATCAAAGATGGTTAAGTT
>NW_024111287.1:0-9468 GCF_003073215.2 Triticum urartu
GCGGGCTAAGGGAGTCTGTGAACGCCCCGTACTCTCTAACTGGCTCGGGTTGGTAGACCGAGGCCGTGTGTACGAGATCGAAGGAGTGATCAAGCCATCGAAACACAGATACCGGCCATGTGACTTCCCCTGGATGGCCACCACCGCCGTGTCGTCGATCTGAGACTGGGCGACCTCAGGAACAGGAACATACGGATGCAACGTCTAATAGTTCTGAGTGTAAGACTCCAGGTGTTTGCTCGGTCTTCCCGTAGTACTGGCTCTCGCCGTCCTTGCAGTCACTCCGCTCGCGGGCCAGCTTCCACGACTCAATGTCTGACAGCGGCCTCTTCAACTTGTCCTCCTGCAACGTCAAACAGAAGTTAGCCATACGTAAGAACATGACGGTAAAGAAGAACAAAAATGCATCATGCATATAGATATACCTTCATGGCCTTGAAGCCCCAGTGGTTCCTGTTTCCTTGGCCGTGTGTCCCGTCTTTTCCACGGTTAGCCCGGGCCTTGCTGCTCTTGGCAGCAAACTCTGCATCGTCGCCGAGCCACCTATCCACCAAACTCGCCCATCCGTCATGCCTTCCATAGCACCAACGAGGAACAACCTATGCAAATTTTGGAAGCATGACATGTGAGCACGAAACATATAGTCGACTGCTTGAAACAATGAAAAGTCAGTAATAGTTACCATCATGAACTGCTCCCTGTTCAAGGTAAGCCGTTGCCTCTACACTTGAGTTTTGGTTATCTTTTGTTGCAGGTAGATGTGGTAGTACAGCGAGATGGCAACCCATCGCACCTCGTACTACAACTGACGAGCTTTCTTCTTCGTAGCCGCAAGCAAGACTACGTCGGCTCTGGCCCTGTGCTCGTCAAGAACTCTATAGAGTTACTGCAATCATGCATAAACCAGAAGCAAACAAGGCATGAGTTGAGTGACTCAATGATAAACTATGAACGAAACTGAAGACAAGTGATTCAGAAGAGAACTTACCCAAAATTTGGTGATCACGGCCTTAGCGGTCGTCCCGTACTCCGCGTTGCTGCAAGCCTCATAGTTGGCCCAGCTCGTGGCCAAAACCCGCTGCTGCGGGTCCCTGTTTGGCCGCGGGTAGAATAGGGTAGGCCAAAACTCCTTCAACAGGACAGTGATAAGGCCGTTCGGTTTACGACCCTTTTCGCGAAGGATCCAGTTACTGCAAAAGAATCAAAGGATTGCCATGTGTACAATAAGAAAATGTTGTCATGTGTTGAAAATATGATTGAGAGGCACTTACTCTGTCCCCGCGGGTTCAATGAGCCACTTGTGCGCCTCGATAGAAGGTGGTCTAGGTACTCCGGCAGTACCACGCAGCCACCCCTGCGGAGCACCCGGTGGCAAGTCACCCCACAACTCGGGGTCAACCTCCCCTCCACCACCCTCCTCGCCCTCCTCCTCAGCCTCCTCCTCGGCCTCCTCCTCCTCCTCGCCACTTCTCTAGAGGAGCAAAGTAGTGCCACTTCTCTAGAGGCCAGAGCATTTGATTCGATGTAGCAAGGTGAAAAAGGAGTGTAGTCACTTGCACTCGACAAAAGCAGTAACATCAGCTCACACTAGTAGCTGTGATCGACTGTAAATCTCTCCTTTCTGACTGTTCCTGCACTATGCAGTATCCTCCTTTTTTTTTCTTTGTATAACAAAAACAGTCAAACAGCTAACACGATCTACTCCCTCCGGTAATGTCAAAAACACTTTTATATTATGGGACAGAGAAGGTATTTGTTGTGAAAGACATACAAACATTGATAGGTGTCTGATCAAGATATTGTTCATCTCTGCTGATAAAAAGGTTAAAAACTTGTGTTTAGATTGGATGTTTCGTAGCTACGATTTAGGAATAGCCGAGTCAACCCGAGAAATAGCAAAACTATTAATAAAAGGCATCCAATTAAACTCTGAAACTTTTGTTCTAAAGTTTCTCTACCTAAAATAAGGCAATAATAGTGATAACCTTCCGAAGCATTTGACTTGAAGCACCGAGAGTAGTGTAATCACTTGCACTCAAGAAAGCAATGACATGACACTAGCTATGATCGAGCGTCAATATCTGCTTTCTGACTGTTTCTACAGTGCAGTATCACGTTCTGTCATAATTTTTCCTTTTCTTTTTAACCAAACATTTGGGCGAAAACAGGTCATCCGGGACAATCACCAAGCCAGTAACATGAAAAACAGGCTCGTTTGTAAAATAAAAAAACGTCACAAAGCTGCCTGAATCCATCCACACTCTCGCCTTTTTGGCAATTTTAGACAGACAAATAAGGTACCAGGTGCACCAAGTTTTCGCCTGTCTAGTTTTCTCCTCATAATTACAAGAAAGTAAGGGCATCTTCAAGTTGGACCCGCAAACCGCTCACATCCGTTTGGACCGCGAGAGCCATCCAATGCGGGTCTATATCGGTCCGCGGGGCAGTCCGGATGTGATTTCTCCCGCAAACCGGATACAAAAGTGGGAGAGGATTGCGGGAGTCCGGACACGCGAAATGTATGAATCCGACATCCCCGGCCCATCCAAAACCCTTCCCGGACCCCGCGACTCCATCCTCTTTATTTTCTCTCCTTCCTTCTTTCACTCTTGCCTTCGTCGTTGCTCCACCACGCCGGCCACCATGCCACACCCCTGCATCACTTGATTCGGTGTAGCAAGGTGAAAAAGGAGTGTAATCACTTGTACTCAGCAAAAGCACCAACATCAGCTCAGCACTAGTAGTTGTGATCGACTGTAAATCTCTCCTTTCTGACTGTTTCTGCACTACGCAGCCTCTTTCTGATTTTTCGTTGTAACGGAAACAGTGAAACATCTGATAGGATCTATCTGCTGTCGAAGGCAGACAAACATTGATAGACGTCTGATCAAGATATCTTTATCTCGACTAATGAAACCTAAACCTCGTGTTCAGATTGGATGTTTCCTAGCGGTGATTTAGAAATAGCCGAGTCGCCTGAGGAATAGCAAAACTATTGACAAAAGGTGTCTGTTAAAACTCTGAAACTTTTGTTCTAAAGTTTCTCTACCTAAAAAGGAGGAACTAGTAGGGATAACCTTCTGAAGCATTTGACTTGAAGCACCGAGAGTAGTGTAATCACTTGCACTCAAGAAAGCACTGACATCATACTAGCTATGATAGAGGGTAAATGTCTGCTTTCTGACTATTCCTACACTCTGCAGCAAAAGTTTAAATAGCTGGCTATAATTGTCCGGAAAAGTTATAAAGTAGCGGGCTATGGCCTGCTATAGCTGTGTTATACCAGTTTGAGCAGTGTGCCGCTAATTAGCATAGCTCATTATTTAAAACTATGCTCTGCAGTATATCATCTGCAGTCAGATTTTTTTTCATTTTTCATAACGAACCAAAGGGACCAAAAAAAGTGATCCGGGAGAATTACCCGGCTCCGAAGCTATGATGAGTGTAAAAGTCTGCTTTCTGGCTGTTTATACACTGCAGCATCATATTCTGTCATAATTTTTCCTTTTCCTTTTAACAAAAAAGGGTCATCCGGCCGGACGTGGAGTTTCTACACCCAGGAGCAAATGCTCCTGGTGTGAACAGTAAAATCAAATAAATTTAAAAACAATTCAAAAAATTCTGAATTTTTTTTGTGCCATACTTTCACAAATGTTTGTTGTGCCTACAAAATTTCATCGCAAAATCACATTGATGGAAGGCGTGGTAAAAAAAAACAAAATCGATGCTCTGAAAATGTTACTTACAAAAGCATTTTGGAGCTCTGATTTTGGTTTTTTGGCACGCCTTCCACCAATGTGATTTCGCAATGAAATTTTGCGTGTACATCAAACATTTGTGAAAGTATGTCACAAAAAAAATTTCAAAATTTTTTGAACATTTTTTCTAGTTTTTTAATTTTACTATTCATACCAGGAGCATTTGCTCCTGGGTGTAGAAAGGTACTTCCGCATCCGGGAGAATTATACCAAGCAAGTAACAGGAAAAACAGTCACAAAGCTGCCTGAGAGCATCTCTAGCAGACCCCGCATCCCGCCACGACTCGCAAAATAACCGTTAAAATGCGGATCGGGGCGGGAAAACCTGCCCGATCAGATCCCGCATCCCACCCCGGCCCACAAAAATTTTTGAGGGGTGCGGCAAAATCTCGGCCTCAACCCGCGAATACGCGGGTTTCCCCCTCGTCCTTGCGGTGCCCTGCATATAAGCTGAAGCGGTTGGTGAAGGGGGGGGGGACATTTCAGCCCACGCTTTCCCCACCAACCTCCTCCCCTCTCCCCCACGCCCTGCCACCGGGCCGCCGCCCAAATTTCCGGCGAAAGCAGTCGGCGGGAGCACGCTGAAGCAACATAATGCAACTAGAGGGGAAGCAACGTCTACTTCTTTCGAACCAAAGATGAAGAAAGAAGAATGCAAAATCAAGAATCCGCGGATAAACAATGAATGCATGGAGAATATATAAGTCCAACTAGTGGGAGCAGTTATGGAAGTTGAAAATCTTTTAAAATGCATACTTGTGGTTCTTGTTTTTTTTTTGTCTTGCTATTCTAGCAAAGATTTGGTGATGTCTTATGTATCCAATGTTGTTGAAAAAGTAAAAAAATGCATTATGTTGGATCAAATTAAGGTGCAAATTTAGGTTTTCCTGGCCGGGAGGAGCTGCACCAGATCAGACCCTACAAAGCCGACCCGTAAAAAAGCATATTCCACGAATATCTTTTTTTACGGGGCCGTTATGCGGGGTCTGCAACTGTGGCCATCCGCGCCGCTCTACAAAGACGTTTTTTCATAAATTGCAAACACGTTTTGCGGCTCGGTCGGATGCGGGATCTGCTAGAGTTGCTTTAAATCCATCCACACGCTCTGTTTTTGGCAATTCTAGACAGACAGACAGACAGACAAGGTACCAAATGCAGCACGGTTTTCCCCAGACTCTTCCAATCATCTACTAGTAGCAGTACGTCGATTCGAATATAATCGGCAGAATCATTTCCACTGGCACTATGGGCACCGGTGTCCCCCCGTTCGATGTAATCATGCGCTAACAGGAAACGGCCTAGCTACTTGCGCTACCGCCCATCTGATCTGACGCATTGAGTATGCATTGGATGGCTCGTCAGTAGCTGGAACGCTTGGCCGATACTCCTCCCAGCGAGGTACGCGAAGGAACGGGAGATGGGCATGAATGAATGGGCCATGGATCATGCCGGGGGGAGCTGTGACCAGGGGGGGAAGAGGGTGTGCTTTGCCTACTATTCATGCTGATTAGTAGATCAACTGTGCCGTCGGCAGAGCCTGCTCGTCCACTGGTATGAATCTTGCAGCCGTTGCGGATGGGAAGAAAACAATACTTATAACAAGTGCAAGCTCGGATCAGAGATACTCTCTCCGGTGCATAAGAATGGACCGTGCTGCTCCCTGCCATTCTTCCAAGAAAGTTAGCTGACGTACTAGCTACATATAGACCACTATACAAACAATGGCCAAGCATACGTGCGTCCCAAATGCAGAGCTTAAGATAAGAACAAGAGGTGCTAGTTATTAAATTTAACAACAGAGAAAAGATGCAGGAGTCAACTCGTTTCCATCTTTATCGGACAGAATTAATCGAAGCTAATGAGGCGGCCGCAGCAGCAAAGACTAAGCAAATATCTCAAGTTCTCAACCACCTCTGAGGCTAAGTGAGGAGAATGCTCTAGAAGTAGCGGTGGAAGATCAGTTTGTTTAAGGGATCCCGATGTGGACGTGGCCCACAATCTATTGACTGACAGCTCCCTCTGCAATAAACTTCAACTGATCAACGTCCTGACCAATACCTCAGCTCCATTTGTTGCATCATTTTCCTTTGTTTAGACCTTAATTGCCACCTAGCTTAGCCATCTCTGTCCTTTTTTATGAATATCTTGGACTAATGGGAAGCATAAAATATCTAATTATTCGCTATGAGGATGCATGCATGATTATTAAAAGATTGCATTATGTAGCTTACTATATTAAACAAAAATAGCCTATTTTTGTAATCAAACCTGAGATTTGATAGAATGGACATGTACTGTGTATTTCCAGAAAAAACGGAAACGAATCATGCACTACATTTAGCAGAAACAAAATATTTCTTTTATGACATTTACAAGAACAAACTGACAGCATGTAAAGTTCTTTCAGATTGTACCTGCAAAAATAAAATAAAAGGTTATCTTGAATTAACTACTTGAAACTAGTTGGATCTCATTGCCTTTCCTCTAAATTAAAAGTAGATCATGTACCACACCTACTACTAGTTCGATCGATCAAGGATCTACGTCGGATGAAACCCCAAAACGCTCTGTCCGTCCGAGACTTCGATCCACCAACCAGATCATCAGCTACATGCTTTACATATAGTATTAGCCACACGACAGCAACGTAAAGCATTCTTTAGCCGGTGGGTAGAAAGATCTACTCGTACTACTACGTGCATGCCCCGTCACGGTTGCTTGTCCTACGTAGCCGCCCCTAACCTCTGCCCTCTGCCCATACTGTTCGCCCCGTCATCGCCGTCGCCTGCTTAGTCACGCTAAACGTGTAGGGACGGAGCTTCCTATTTGATATTCCCTCCCTTTTAAAATAGATGACTTAATTTTGTACTAACTTTTAAAAGAGTATGTATGTGCCTAAATTCTCCGTAGCGTTCGTACGTGTACATCTCGAGGGCCCATGTGTGGCAGCTAGGCGTACGTATACCACATTTCTACGTGCCAGTACGCGTGGATCTGGTTTTCGCTGCTCGAGCTGCCGTGCGTGTACACATCGGCCGGTTGCGTCTACGGATCCATGTATATTATTATTCACTGAAAGGAACAGGTCGACTGGACAAATTTGTGTTGCAATTCTCCAGCAACAGTGCCGAGAGCTTTTATTCTGGCCAATATTGATTCAACCGATTTGTACGGAGCTTCCTATTTGATATTCCCTCCCTTTTAAAATAGATGACTTAATTTTGTACTAACTTTTAAAAGAGTATGTATGTGCCTAAATTCTCCGTAGCGTTCGTACGTGTACATCTCGAGGGCCCATGTGTGGCAGCTAGGCGTACGTATACCACATTTCTACGTGCCAGTACGCGTGGATCTGGTTTTCGCTGCTCGAGCTGCCGTGCGTGTACACATCGGCCGGTTGCGTCTACGGATCCATGTATATTATTATTCACTGAAAGGAACAGGTCGACTGGACAAATTTGTGTTGCAATTCTCCAGCAACAGTGCCGAGAGCTTTTATTCTGGCCAATATTGATTCAACCGATTTGTGTGGTGTGAGGCTGAGTGGAGCTAAGTTATCAGGCATAAATTTGACTGGTGCTATATGGATGTCTTCACGGATCTGGAATATAAATGAGATCCACATCACCGTCATATAATATTCTAACGCATCATAGATGAATTCTCTTTTCTTTTTGCGATGGGTCATAGATGAATTCTGCCCAAGAGAAACTAAAGTGAAGTATTATTCACGATTCATCGTATGTCTTTATGAGCTCAAGTATTATTTAAGTGTCCGTTTATTTAGAAGTGAAGTAGCGTGAACCGTCATATTTTGTAGACCTAATTTAGATCTTCATCGAAAACTCCAAATTTACTTTTTCTTCAACATAAACACCTTGAATCCTACGCTACCGTTCTACTCATTCTGTTCCAAAACATTATGCCTTATAAGAGTGTGTCGAAATAAACATAGATAATTCTGAAATATTTTTCATAAGAAAACATAATGATAGTACTCTTGCTGATCAAACATCGGTAATCATTTACAGAGTGATAGCATTTTATAAATTGATAGCTAGAGTTAGAAATGTTCTATCACACATTTCCATAACATGTTCTATTTTGGGACGGATCTAGCACAAGATATCATTGGTCAATCAGTTGGTTGCGTCACGAATCCATGTATTATTCGCTGAAAGCAATCGATTTGACAAATTTGTGTTGCAATTCTCGAGAAACGATACCGACCGAGAAGGCGAGAACAATTATTCTAGACAATACCAATTCAATGAATTTCCTTTTTGTTTTAAGGCTGAGTACTTGAGTTGTGCTATGGAGACATTCACGGGTCTGTAATTATCAATGAGATCCACATCAACGCCATCGTATTCTAACCCATCACAGAAGAGTTTTTTTTTTGCGAGAATCATAAAAGAATTATGGCCAAAATAAACATATTCATTCACAATTCACTGTATGTTTTTAACGAATTCAAGTATTTTTTAAGTGGTGGTCTATTTAGAAGTGAAGTATTATCAATTAGCGCGAACCGCCATGTTTTCTAGACTAAATTTAATTTAGATTTTCATCGAGAACTCCAAATTTACTTTTCTATAATACAAACACCTCAAGCACCATGCTACCGCTCTATTCATTTGGTTCCAAAACATGTGATGGTTTCAAGACTTTTGCGCTGTGTTTTATAATTAAGAATTTGTTGGAATGAACACAGATAATTAGTTATCAAATACTTTCCATAAGAAAACATAATGATAGTACTCTTTGTGATCAAATACATGTAATGTTTTTATAAATTGATAGACAAAGTTAGAAGAGTTCAATCACACATTTCCAGACCATACTCTAATTTAAAAAGCACAAATAAGGAGGTCAGGTCACTTTGAGCCCTTACAACAAAAGCAAATCACCCCCCCCCCCTCCTAAAATAAATATACATTCTCAATACATAGTAGTAAAATTTCATAGAATGTGTTCAGAGGGCTACAAAAAAAAAGATAAATACATGAATCTATAATAAGTGTATATTCACTATTATAATTCACACATGAATTAATATACATATTGATAAAAATTTACAACTATGTATCACATCTAGATGCACATGTGTGTGTGTGTTTCGTTTTCTTTTTCTACAAATCGCACATAGTTTTTTTTTTTTGAAATTTCGTGCTCCAAGTGACTCGTAGCCACACAAAATAAACGCGAGCGACTCATAGCCACACACACACAAAAAAAACACCTCATCTAATCCCCGTGCCACCCAAGGATACTATATTTTCTTGTAAACCGACATTTTTGCCAGCTCCTAATCGCAGTCCCAGCAGAGATAAAGATATGATCACATGCTGATTAATCCCAGCACCACCCAAGGACCACATAATTTCGTCTAAACAAGCATTTCCGCCAGCCCCAAGCCACCCCCTGCAGAGATAAAGATACGATCACCGGCTAATGCACCACCCAAGCATCTCATAATTTCCCGGGCGCAGATCGCTTGGCCAGCAGAAGGCCAGGTCGGACGCAGCCTAACCACCCGACTGACCATATCTTCCGCCTAATATAATCGCGTCTCACTCTCACCATCGCTCGCTCGCATCGCATGCGAGCAAAAGATCTCTCGTCCGCATCGACCGACGACCGAAAGCTTAGGGCCGGGGGTCATTCCTCGGCCGCCATTAACAATGATCGTTGTGCGGCCGTAATGTAA
>NW_024111288.1:0-21222 GCF_003073215.2 Triticum urartu
TCCCTCCTGTATACCGCCACCGGCCGAGGTAGCTAATATCGACATTTGGGTTCTTGTTGATACGCTTCCACTTCTACCTCTATGTGAGTTTCTCAAACATATTTATTAAGTAATTTATATTGTTTATTTCAAAATAGTTGAGATCTTATTTTCATTCTTCAAAAAATGTACGGAAGATGGTAGAAAAAATCTACTACACTGATGGCGCTGAATTAACTTATGAGGAGAAAGATCATCTTATCTCATTTATTAGTGATGTTGAGAATTACAATATTAATTATGAAACTCCTGCACATTATGGTCAATACGTGCCACTAGTGCACATGTTGAACTACGACAACATCCATGGAGATGGTGGCATGGTAAGATTTTTCACTATTACGACATCCGCACATCTGTTGCATATATTCTTCTAAAGCTAAACTACATTGCTAACTACGACGTTATTATTATGTTTTTTCAACAGAAGACCCCAAAGGATTGTGTGCCTGATCTGATGTTTTCAAAAGGTCGCCTTGATGTTATTAGCTTACGGCCAAGTCTGCCTAGGCTTCACCGTTGTTCATACCGGATTTCTAAAACCGATGAATACATGACAATCAAAGAATGGAAAAAATGTATGGAGAATTATAGGGATCTACTTGAAAGCAACATTGTGTGAAGCGCAAGAATTGTAGACAGGATAATCTCCATTCTCCATAATGGAGCGTCAGGGCCTATCTTGTTTTATGCTATTTTACATTAGAGAGGGTAGTAGGTCCTAAGAACAATTAAGTAGGGTTGGTTAGATGACTATGATGATGATGAGTATCACTTGTTATTATGTTAACGAGTAGAAGTTGTTTGATGACTATGATGATGATGAGTATGACTTGTTATTATGATAACGATGATGAGTTATTATTAACGATGACGATGCTTAGTTGTTATATCACTATGAGCATGATCAGTTATTATATATATCGGTGGGTGAAATAAACATGGTTAGATTCAAGTGGAGGCAACATGGTGCATATCCAAAGTACTACTAAGCCAAACTTGATCAATCCATGTCTTTTTCACCTACTAAAATAATAACTCATCATGATCATAAAATCATATCATGAGACTACTATAAACCAGTACAAATACAGCGACAATATGCAGTAGAAAAGAAATAGCAAATTTTACCAATAGCGATGCGATGCTATAAACTACTATGAACCCATTTCAACCATGGATGCTGCGTTGCGATGCAGCATCCTAGCCGCGGCGGTGGAAATCGATTCAATGGAGAAAAAGGAAGGCCAGGCTGCAGGGAGGGGAAGGGAAGATGGCGGGGTTCCGGCGGTCGTGCCACATCTTGTACGGGAGTGTGAGAAGAAAAGGGGGAAAAGGGATCAGCTCGATCTAGAAGAAGGGCTGAGCGGAAGAGATAAGGATGACACACGTTACGGGACCACCAGACGACGTGCGAACCGACTGATTTTTCAAGAAATCAGTCGGTTGAATCTAAACATTTTCCTATTTCAAGACATGCTAAAAAAGTTATTTCAACACATATGGCGATAGCAACAACGTTACAGAGATGCATGCAACATGAATATTGGAAATAGAGCATGGATTTCTTGGAGGTATCGCCGTTCCATTCACTGGCTCACTGCCCTTGTCAATCACGGCAATCGTAGTATTTGTTGCATCCCCGGCCCGTGTACGGATAACCGGCCGGCGCCGGGCAGTTACGGACACAGCGTGGCTTGTTGGCGTCCAGGGCTCCGTTGGAGATGTCGCCGGCGCCGTAGACGCGGCTGCGCACGTCCAGGTCCATCGTCGTCACCACCGCGAGCTCCCGCGCCACTACATCCTCCAGCCTCATCGACGACGACGACGACTTTGGCATCACCGCCTGGTCGACGTTGTAGACCGCCGCCGCCTCGGTGTCTGGGCAAGCGAGCACAAGGGCAAGGATCACAAGAGAGACGCACACATTTCTGTCCATGGTAGCTAGCTACCTAATCGATCTGTTTGTGATGGCAACCATGGGGGAGAGCGCACCGATTTGTATATGCATCGAGGTAAATTTGGTGTGAGGCAGTTCTCATGGCCCAATCTAGCCGCTAGCTGCTAGGACCACCAGCTCCATAGTTCTTTACGTTGCTTCCCGTCACAATAACTGGTTGCTTCCATGGAAGGTTTTGGTTTTGGTGGTGTCTTGTTTGTTGTGTCTGAGAACCCGATCGATGGAACACCTTTAGTTACAGTCAAGCTCTGCCTAGGTTCTCTCACCTGCACTGCACTGCATCTACATGCAACCCGCAGACGTGCGAGGTACGTGCCGGTCAGTAGATGGCCAGAGTGGTCCATGAACTATACTAGAATTTTGCCTTTAATACATGTACTTCAGCCCAAATAAAACCCAGCGCTATCAAGCGCGTCTACTTTTTTTTTGAGCATTATCAAGCGCGTCTACTTGACATTGGAGATATCTGTCCTCGACACCTCCCCCCGTTTTCCCGTGTGTTAGTTTTTTCGTCTTCACGACCCCCTGTTTCCTGTATATTATTCTGGTTATCTCAACTGATGCTGCACAAAACAAAAATGTGGAGTAACATAGGATAATCTATACTAAATCAATACTTTTATTTCCGTTCCTACTCAATCCCTCTCTCGATTCGCTTGCTGTTTTTTCACCCATGCCTATCCTGAATTCGTACAATCTTGCAGTAATGTGGAGACTAACCCTTTTTTTTTCCTAATCCATTAGTGTACACCATTTCATATATAGTACTAAATCTTTTTACAGGCGTTGCCAAGGATAGGCCATTGACATAGGTTGTGAGATTGGACTAGGGAGGTGGAGATTTGGGTAAAGTATATATGAGACATGAGTGATGTTGAACAATAAAAATATGCATGTCACATTGCAATGCGCGGGTAGTTAGCTAGTAAGAGATAAGTGGCGGCGGAGCTCTGCTTAGGTTATGATATAGATCTTTCACCTGCACTACACACTGAATCTCCATGCAACATGAAGACATGGGAGGTACTCCTTTTTTAAAAATCTAAACACACTTGCTTTATTAATCAATAATGTTCATCGGGATACAATGTAAATCTGGTGGCTTTAAAACTCAAATATGACGCCCAACATCCAGATTAAAAGCATCTTTAGCGAGCCTCGGAATTGGAATATCTGCCCTTGAAGATGAGGGTGAGTGCAGGCCAGTAGGTGGCCACGGTGGTCCATGGACCACACTAGGATTTTGCCTTCAGCCTAAATATAACCCAGCGATTGCTCAACGCATGTACCTGACGTTGGGCCTTGGCCGCGGAAATACTTTGGTACCAATCATTTCCGCTTCCTGAGTGAGCGCCTGCCTCATTCTGTTCTGGGGGCTCCTATTCGGCGCGTTAAACACCATGAAAGCTTTCTGGCGCCCATGTGCCATCACTCGTGGGCCAGCCCATGTACGTGGCGACCGCTCGATTCTCAGTCCTGGTTCACCGACCGCATTTACTGTTGACTGACGAAAAAAAACAAAAATTTGTAAAAAAAGACAAATAATAGTGAATTCAAAAATGTTCATGGATTTTGAAAGAAGGTTCATGAATTTGAAAAACAAATCATCAAATTTGGGAAAAAGTTCGTCGATTTGAAAAAAAATGCATGGATTTTGAAAAAGAGTTCATCGAACTTGAAAAAAGTTCATAAATTTTAAGAAAAACTGTTGAATGATTTGAATATTTTTCTAACAAATTTTAAGAAAAGTTCATCGAAGAAGAAAAAGAAAAAAGGGAAAAGGGAAAAGTAAAATAAAGAAGAAGAAAAGGAAAAAGATTCAAGTAACCACTTCAGGTTTGGTGGTGTTGTGGTTACTACAGCTTGCGATGTTTTACGGGGTCATAGGTCTGATTCACTCCAAGAGTATTTTTTGTATATTAAAAAATGAAAAAAAATTGATGGGCCGGCCCAGCATGAGAGGGTGTGCGCGCCAGTTTGCAAAATACACAATAATGGGCGCCTGAAGCGCTGCCTTATGTTGTTCCCGAGCCAGCGGGGACTGAAGAGATAGGTGGCAACTGCGCGGCGGATGTTGTCAAAACTTTAGGACCACGATATTTGGCACACGTGTGCCATATAAGCAAAACTATCACACATACCTTTTTCCTTATCTCTATCTACATGCATGCATGGATTACCATGATTTCTCCCCCTTCCCGGCATCCACTTCTTCTAATTATATTCATGCACTAGAGGACAAAAGAGTTGATGTCATCCTAGATTCTCCTTTTCCCAAAGATTTAAAATGTTTTTTAGCTCAAGCCGTCGGTCCGATGCAAAAACCGTTTTCACATAAAAGATTCGTCGCGACGAGATCTTCGAAACTAGATCCCATACTGGTATGTTTCGACGACTTTTTCTAGGGGTCAAAAGTTACCATGTCTGGGCTACATAAGTTATCACGTCTGTGATATGCAAGTTATCGTGGCATTTTCACATAAGTTACCAGGGGCATAAAAATGGTTCTCCCACCATTTCCACATGCACATGCATGTCTACACAAGAGTACACAAAAGTTGATATCATTCTAGATTGTCCTTATTCTGAAAATTTAAAATGTTTTGTAGTTCAAACCATCGGTACAATGCAAAAAATCGTTTTCACATAAAAGATTCATGGCGACGAGATTTTCAAAAGTAGATTTCATATTGGTATGTTTCAACGACTTCTTTTTGGGGTTCAAAAGTTACGACACCTATGATATGCAAGTTATCATGGTATTTTTCACATAAGTTATTGGGATATGTTTTTCATCAACTTTTTCCCAACTTGGTCAAACTTATCACGGTGTTTGTACATAAGTTATCGGGTACGTGACGCGTATATTATCGTGCTATTTTCACATAAGTTAGCAGAGTTACGTTTTTCAACAACTTTTTTCCCTCTTGATCAAAGTTAACATGGTGTTTGTACGTAAGTTATCGGGTATGCGGTTCATATATTACCGTGTTATTTTTATATAAGTTAGTGGGAGGGGGGTATGTTTTTCAACAACTTTTTTCCGACTTTGTCAAACTTACCAAGGTGTTTGTACATAAGCTATCAGGTATGTGGAGTTATTGGGGGTATGTTTTCAGCAACTTTGACCCCCTCCTCAGTCAAAGTTACCACGGTCTTTGCATGTAAATTATCGGGTATGTGTTCCTATATTACCGTGTTATTTTCGCATAAGTTACTGTGGTTATATTTTTCAACAAAAAAAATCCGACTTTGTCAAAGTTACCACAGTGAATTTACGTAAGTTATCAGGTATATGGTTAATATATTACAATGCAATTTTCACATAAGTTAGCGAGGGGGTATGTTTTCAAAAACTTTTCCCCCTCCTTGGTCAAAGATACCGCGGTGATTGTATATTACCATGATATTTTCACACAAGTTACCGAGGGGGGGGGGGGGGGGGGTGTTCAACAACATTTTTCTCTCCTTGGTTAAAGTTACCATAGTGTTTGTACATAAGTTATTGTGTATGTGGTTCGTATATTATCGGGTTATTTTCGCATAAGTTACCAGGGGTATATTTTTCAAACAACTTTTTTTCCTCCTTGGTAAAAGTTACCGAGATGTTCCTACGTAAGTTATCGGATATGTGGTTTGTACATTACCGTGCTATTTTCACATAAGTCATCGGGGCTATGTTTTTCAACTACTATTTTCCCCCTTGATCAAAGTTACCACGGTGTTTCTACGTATATTGTCGGGAATGCGGTTCGCACATTATCGTGCTATTTTCACATAAGTTTTCAGTGGTATTTTGTCAATAACATTTTCCCCTCTTTGGTCAAAGTTATGCGTAAAGTATTGGGTATGTAATTCATATATTGTTGTTTTTACATAAGTTACAGGGGCATGTTTCAACAATTTTTTTTGCTCGGGTTCAAATTATCATGGTGTTTTCACCAAGTTCTCAGATTTGCGGTGCGTATATTATCATGATATTTAAACTTGATTTACCATGTGTATATTTTCAAAAAAAAAATCTTACCATGGTGTTTCGTACCTAAGTTATCATGTCTGTGATACGTATATCCTCATGCTATTTACACAAATTTTACCGGGTATCTTTTCAACAATTCTCTTCCCCATGATGAAAGTTACCACAGTGTTTGTACCTAAGTTATCTGGTATGTGGTGCATATATTATCATGCTACTTACAAAGAATTTACAATGTGTATGTTTTTAACAAATTTTTTCTCGGGTCCAAAAATACCGCGGCGTTTGCACCTACATTATCAGGTCTACGGTGTGCATATTACCGTGTTATTTACACAAAAGTTACTGTTGTGTACTTTTTCAACAAATACAACAGAATATGGACATGGTTAATATGGGCAACATATGTTCATGGCACCTTAAGCAGAAATGAATAAAATACAATTTTGCTTGTTTAGAATGTCATGCTAAGATGCTAACCCAGGTTAAGTACTCTCACAACAAAGATTCTGATGTAAACATGTTACTTTATAGAAGGCTTATGCAGGTTCTGCATATGTACTAGATGAAAAATGTCACCATCCAACATTGAATGGTTCTCTGAACTAGCAGCAGGATGATATGAGAAGGCCACATCCAGAACAGAGGTTGGACTTTCATTTTCTTGTTCACAACATAAATTTAATTCACTATATAAACTATGAGCTAATCATGTGCACGTGGAAGACAATCAAAATTGTTGAGTATCGTATGGATGACTAAACTGAATCATGTCCAGATGTATGGAAGAAACCATACTCAATCAGACGAAACTACAAACTTTGGGAAAAAGAACAATGGCAAATAATCTTGATTACAGTCTGTTCTATCAAGGCAGATTAGCAATAGATCATAATAATGTGGTTATGCCACTGATACATGTGCTACATCCGTGCATGTATCAATCATTTTTGCACACCAGGATCGAGGCACATTTAGGCGGCTTATTCTCTACTAGTACATTAGAATTCAGAAAAGTCCACCCGTAAAAAAAATCAGAAAAGTCACCTACCTAGAATCTATACCTTACGGTTGATGCACTGGAGGGCTGCAGCCAGTGCCCGGGCCTATCAGTCCATGAAGGTGATGTCTAGCTTCCGCACCTACACCTTCAGACTACTGCTGATATTGTATGGGATGAGCAAGACAAGGACGAGCTTGGACGTATGTAGAAGGAGGAGTCTGCTCGCTGATCTCAAAGAAACAAGCAGGACAGGAATGAGCACAGATGGGAACCTAGACAAGGACGAGCTCGGAGGTCAGCTCGACGGGGAAAGCGGCCAAGCCGGCGGCGTATGAGCAGAGGTGAGGTTGAGGGCGAGCAGCGGAGTTGAGATCAGATCGAATTACTGGGCATCGATGGCGAGGTCGACGGCCGCCCGGCCCAGCCGGCGGTCGGCTGGAGGACGAGCCACGGGATTGAGGTGGACGAATGCAGAGTATTGGCGAGTGGCGACTGCGGCCAACAAGAGTTTCCATCTTATCACGGCATGGTGCACGACTTTGATCAAGCGAATCGGTACGCTGGGTTCACTTAGCGGTGGCATACATGCGTGAATACGTACATCTCAACTCCATTTTCTGTGTTTCCAGCGCCTGAGTGGTGAGATCGCGACCTCGGCATCTACAAACGGACGGCATCCAGGTGGGTTGGCAGTTTTGCAAAAACGATTTGGGTTGCCACATACATATTTCGATTAAGTATTAGTTCCTTTTATATTTGTACAAAGGTGGTGGAGAGGAAGACATAGATGACGGTAACTATAGGCTTCAATTTTTTTTTTGAGATTACTATAGGCTTCAATTTAGTATCATATAGATTAGTCACTGGAGGAGGGTGATTTCTGAAACTCTGCCATATCTTTTAGGAGAGCACGCGAAGAGCCAAGGTAATATATTGGGATTGGCTTGATATACATGGTAGCAAATAAAAGCGAGTGAGATAAAGGAAGGACAAATCACCGCCGATCAAACCCGATGTGTTTTTATTCCCGAAAAGAATGTTCGTATGGAATCCTCCGTATATTTCTAGTACTTGCAATAATGAACAAGAAACTAATTAAGGGTAATAAATAGGGAATAGAAGATATGGCCATTTTCCATCAATGAACAAATAGAGGTGAAGATGAGGAAGCAGTAATGCAGCAAGCATTAATTTGCATCCAAAAGCGACGCGAGTACAAGTAATCTCCTTAGTGTTTGAGGAAGAGGTTCCTGCGCTCTATTCCCCCTTCCTCCTACTCCTCTACGAACGTCCGTTTCTGTGTAGCTCTACCCCTCACTCTTGCTAGCCTAGCCAAAATGAAGATGCTCTGCTGCTTCGCGATCGGCGCGAGACATGCTCAGCCTGTTCCTGGGAAGGATCAATCCGTCGTGACGGCCAGCGTCGGCGTGAACAACTTCCCCGCGGCCGGCCAGGGCGGAGTCGAAGCACCAAAGGGCTACGAGGAATGCCACCTGCCGGCGTGCCGCCTTCGCGGGAGCCCTCACCTCGCAACCGTCGCGAAGGAAAAGGAGGGCTCCGGTGCGGCAGTGCGGGCGGCGTGGCGCGGGGCGTACGGGGCGGCGGGGAAGCCGCGGGAGGACGCGGTGACCATGCAGGACACCGTGTCGATGCGCCCGTCCTTCTGCTCTTGGGTCGACGGCTCGCGCATGCACTTCTTCGCCGTCTTCGACGGCCACGGCGGCCCCGTGGGTAACCTCTCTACGAACGTGGCCACACTCAAGCTCATCACCGACTTGTATGTACTCAGAATTTCCGTGGTGGTGCAGGTGTCGGTGGTGTTGAGGGACCACATGCACGCGATCCTGGCGGACGAGCTGACCCGCGCGGCCGTAGCCTACCGAAAGAAGCAGCAGCAAGACGAAGAGGCGGAGCTGTGCGCATGGAAGGGCGCGCTGAGGCGGAGCTTC
Source organism: Triticum urartu (assembly GCF_003073215.2). Classification (NCBI taxonomy): domain Eukaryota; kingdom Viridiplantae; phylum Streptophyta; class Magnoliopsida; order Poales; family Poaceae; genus Triticum; species Triticum urartu. The sequence goes on from NW_024111288.1 coordinate 8,928, forward strand.
GCGCGGGCGGACGAGCAGGCGGCGTCGGGGGTGCCGACGGGCACCGTCATGGGGTCCACGGCGGTGGTGGCGCTCGTGGTTCGCGGCCACATCCTCGTGGCCAACTGCGGCGACTCATGCGCCGTGCTCTGCCGCGCCGTCCCACTCTCCCAGGACCGCAAGGTGAGCATGCTGCTGGTGTCATGTGTAATTGTGTATTGTGTTTCTTTCCTCGTCCAATACGAGGTGCGCCTGTCCTTCTCCTCGCTGGGGATTAATGTGAGCTTGATGTGTATGTGGATGCAGCTCACACGGCTGGACGACATGGCGGCGCCCGGTGGCGCACGGATGTACCACTACGACGGGGTGCCGCGCGTGCAGGGGATCCTTAGCAGGTCGCGAGCTTTAGGTATGCACAAGTAGCGTTAACCTTCTTTCAAAATAGTTAATGTCTTTTTTTTGCGAGGTTAAAAAATTTTATGTCAAGAAACTAAAAAATGTCCACGCAAAAAAAATATAACAACAACTATCGTTCATGCATGTATGGAAAATTTGTTCTTAGCTATGCATGCGTCGTGTCATGTGACAAGCAAACAAAGAGTCCTTCCTGGCTTTGTCAGCTACTGCCTACTGCTCACTTAAAAAAAAAAAAGCTACTCCCTACTGCTCAATGCCTCTGTTAGCATTGGCCGTTCAATCGTCCTTATGAAATATATTTTTGCGACTATCTTTTTATGAGAAAGAAAGAAAAGCCTACTATATATTCGTCACGCTGGGTGAGGAATAGTTATTCTTCACCCACTTCTATTTTACCATCAATGCATCATAATTTTACGCTCCGTAAGTTTTGTCTTATTTTCGACGCAAAAAGAGACCCTAATAAAATATATAATCTCCGTAAAAAATATTTTATGTTATGTAAAATTACACACGTAAAAACATAGTCTAAAATACACATAAACTATAAATTTTCATGTCTTATGACCTATATTTTTTTATGTCAAATTTTACGTAGTGAATCAATAGGAATGTAACTATTTGAATTCCAAAAGTAATTTAATTATAAAATGATCGTAAGATTTACTTCGGTTGAAGAATAACTTATTCTGCACCCTGGGTGATGAATAGTAACACTATATATGACTATTCGTCACCCTGGGTGAGGAATAATTATTCTTCACCCCCTCTATTTTGCCATAAATGCACCGTAATTTTACGTTCCGTAAGTTTTGACTTATTTCTAACATAAAAAGAGACCGTAAGAAAATATATAATCGTCATAAAAAATATTTTATGTTATGTAAAATTACAAACGTAAAAACATAATGTAAAATACACATAAACTGTAAATTTTCTTATTTTATGACCTATATTTTTATTTTCTTATGCCAAATTTTACGTAGTGAATCAATATGAACGTAACTATTTGAAATATAAACGTAATTTAATTATGAAATGATCGTAAAATTACGTCGGGTGAAGAAAAATATGTCGTTTTGCTCACATGCATTATTAGTGCTGGATTTGTTAAGTTCTTTTTTCGTGAATACATTCGATGCGTGTATCTTTGCATTGATAGAATAGAGAAAAGATTACATAGTGAAATCGTCAGGCCACGTACACAGAGAGGCATGGTCGATGATGCAAAGTGAGCGTTAGGAGCGTGTGTTCTGACCTAGGTGTTGCTAAAGTTCAGGTTACATGCAGCTGGAATTTTGTCTATTCTAGGCCAGCCTAATAGCAGTTTCAGAAATTCTTAACAAATCCTAAAGGCCCATGTAGTCCATTTATACAAGGTAAGAGGTGGAACTAAAGTTTAGTGTCACATTGCTAGTTTAGAGAGAGTTGGACCTCTTTATAAGGAAGGTTCTTTCCTCACATGTATGAGCATGAGAACAAGAGGGACATACGCGCGCCTCCTACGCTGCCCGCCTCGCCGCGACGCGGATTGCGGGAATGAGCCGAGCCGATGTCTAATGTTTTTCCAATCTGAATGGCTCGCCTCTTCGACTGAAGTCTGTTCCCTTCGTCTCCCTCTTCCGCTTCATCTCCCGTCGCTGGCCTCTCGCCTCCTTCTCTTGCGTCTATAAAGGGAGGTCGCTCCTCTCAGAGAGATGCACAAGAACTTCTTCCTCTCGCCACCGGTTCCAATCTCTGAACTACTACTGTCTTCCTGATCCCGGCTTGCGGCGTGCACCGCAGGTCGGGACAGTAGGCCTCCGAAACCGCACCTCTTTGAGTCCTGTACGGGAGAAGGGTGATAAGGTTTTTGTGGAGCGCTCCGCGCGACTACTGACTTCTTTGTCACGGACACCCGGACTCCGACGAAGACTTCTTTCCCAACGTCGACAACCTCCTCGACGACATGGCTGGCGAGGATGTCGACCCCAAGTCCAATGCTTCTACTCCTGTTGTCCCATATGTGTTCTTCCTATTTCTGATAGAAGTCCTGCCACAGTTCTTTGCTTTAGTGTTTGCCCTACATATGTTAGGTTCTACTTCATATATGCAACATTATGTAGTGTCTGTCCTAGATGTGTTCAGTTCAAGTTCATATATGCAGGTGCTATTTACTTTCTCTCCGCCAGATTGCATGACTTGCTTTATCACGGCTATATTAGTCATGCTTTATCTAGTCTTTCTGTTAATAAAATCTTTTAGTAAATTGCTCATATTTCCAACAATCCAAAAACCTTGCACCTCTTTGAGTCCTGTACGGGAGAAGGGTGATAAGGTTTTTGTGGAGCGCTCCGCGCGACTACTGACTTCTTTGTCACGGACACCCGGACTCCGACGAAGACTTCTTTCCCAACGTCGACAACCTCCTCGACGACATGGCTGGCGAGGATGTCGACCCCAAGTCCAATGCTTCTACTGCTGCTGTCCCGTACGTGTTCTTGTTCTTTCTGTTCGGGGTCCTACCACAGTTCCATATTCTAGTGTTTGCCCTAGATATGTTAGGTTCTACTTCATAATTGCAACTTGCTTTACTATCTGATCTAGATATGTTTGGCTACAGTTCATATATGCAGATGCTATTTACATTCTCTCTATCAGATCGCATGAATTATTCTATCTCTGCTATATTAGTCATGCTTTATATAGTATTTCTGTTAATAAAATCATTCGGTAAATTGCTCATATTTCCAACACATGCAATATCCTGTCTCGCACTTTCGCACCAGTGGCAGCCCAACGACGTGCTTCGTCAACTATGACAGTGATAAGTCGTGCTACTACGTTTCCTTGTCTTGTGAGCACAGGACACGGAGAGGCTCGTGCTGAAAACGGCGGGAGGCAATGCGATCAATAGTCCAGCATCTGTTATGGGAAGCAAACCAGACGAAGAATTTGACATTGAGAGGCGCCAGTTGCGCCAGATCAAATGCCAGAAGGGGTCTAAGGTTGATCCAAGGAAAATCGCCTTGTATCAGGATTTTGCCAAGTATTGCCCATTCTCGAACGAACACCAGGAAATTGAGCCTGGTGCCACTATGAGGGTGAGCTGCTGGATGCGCCTCCACAAGTCGACATACCCAACCATGGCGATGGGGCCGCCATGGATATACCCAATCAAGGTGAATTCATCAAGGGCTTCGCAAACCAGCTGAGAGTGGTGACTCCTATGGGAAACAAGAGTTGCAATTGATGACACAATTTTCAAGAATCCAAAAGTGGCAGGAGCGGACATCTCCCAAGGTCCAGACTGTTTATGCGTGGAAGAGGTCTTGCACCTCGAGATCACACAACAAGTGCAGATGGTGCCAGGGTCAAGAAGCCACAACTAGCGCGCATGCACAGGGAGATGCCCGTGCACTGCAAGTCTCAGACGCCAAGGCCGCCAAACTCAAGCTGTCGACAGATCTTTGTCGTGCTGACAAGGCAACAACCCACCTTTCATCCTTGCAACATTGACAGAGGAAGTCGTAGATCACTCTGGTGATCTTCTTGAGGATCGGCGGGGAGATAGCCATCGCCATTAGGATGTACGTGGGCATCACGATGAGGACATGGCAGACGAGGGTCTGCTCTCGCCGCACAAATGGGTCTATCCACCAAGGGCATAAGGATTGCAGAAGAAACTTTTTGCATGGACAAGGGAAGCCCAAAGAATTGAATGGGGAAGGCCATCATCGAGCAAGAGAGGGAGGAACCGATATCATCAGAAGCCTACTGTGAGCAGCAAATGGGCGTGTGTGAGCATTTGAGAAATTGGTGCACAAGGTAGAAGCTTTTTTGAACATTTGCAGAACTGTAGGGATGGCAGAAAATGACAACGTCATCGGCGAAGAACAAAACGCTCGATGTTGCATGGCATGCTGTGAGGCACTTCAACATACTAGAGCTAATCGCATGCTGCAATAGGGAATTGAGGGTGTCGATGACAATTGCGAACAAAATGGGTGAGAGGATCCCCTTGGCATAATCTGCGAACACGGGGGAAAGGTGGGCCTGGTTTCCCGTTCACCAGGGCCCGGGTGGAAGCGGTGGAGACAATAATCGAGATCCATTAACACCAATGGTTGCCAAATCTGAGGTGCCGCGGGGTATCGAGGTGGAAGAGTTCCACCCCACCTAGTCCATCTATTTCTTATGGGTTGTTGTTGTCGATCCAAATTCGAGCCCTACAAATTCCACCCTACCTTCCCCGGGGTTGGGTAACGCTACTTTGCAGTGTTGTGCCACCAATGTGCACCCCAAAGGAATACTTGTTGCTTTTGTCATGCCCCCCCTGCCCACATGGATCCCTCGGCTGATCCGATCGCTACGGATGTGGATCTCGAGGAACCCCCATTGTCTGGCATATTGGGCCATGCCACAGAACCCATATTTGCTCTGATCACTGTCACCCTACCGCCCTGGTACAATGACACGTGTGCCGAGCTGCATCAATCTATAAAAGATATGATGGTAGTTCGGTGGTTGGATATGAATTGTGTGTATGAAACTACATGAGACGTCTGGAGAGCTGCATCAATCTATAATGAGGTCGGCTACTTGTGCGAGGTTGGAAGTGGCAAAATTTGGAAGTGTGTAAATGTAGTAACATCTTATCAAATAGCCAACGCAATACACCAATTACCTTTTTTGGTGTGTAGTGGAAAGGTAATGATAAACATATGGGCACAGTTTCCCATAAAAAATTATCTACATGTCTAGTTAGACAAGATGGAAACTGAGGGATTCATAGACTGGTGAAAGGTTAGTCATCATGTATGTTTAGTCTCTAATACAAGATAAAAATTGAAGGGGCGTCATATGCAAAATTAAACAGAGTACAAGTCTACATAACGTACTATATCTAATATAGATTATCGTTGCAGTTTACATCATTGACCTCATAGGACCCTCATCGACTAACGCTGCTATCAGTAGACACATATCATTAGAGATAGAATGGCCCTCTGTATGATTGGAAGATAGTTATATCTAGGTAGCATGATTAAAGAGTTACAAGATGGATAAGGACAAATGTCAATTGTAGAGGTATCCTATGGAGGTGAAGAAGGGACACCAAAAAGGGATCGAGCTTCTCATGAACATGTCCAAATTATCTTTCATGTGATTATAATCCACACCCTATAAGGCATCTGCCATCGTCAAGATTACTACTTCATGGTCACCTAAGTAGACTATGTTACCAAGGCAAAGGACAAGGAGCGAATCTTTTTTACATCTCCACATGGGTCTTCTATCGATCATGTTGACTTGATCTTAGTTCTTTATGCTACCATGTAATCTTCTTTTCAAACTTTATGTCCACTCCGTCTGGTTACATGTTTGTTACCTCTATAAATTTGTACCATTATGTGCATTTGTTTGATGAAGAGAATCGAAGGGAATGAAGTTCTACATATGTATCTAAATAAAGCTATATGCATGTGCGGTGACCATTTACATTGAAGCGTACCCACCTTTATCAAACCCGAGGCCAAGTTACATTTGCGCTACACATTATCCCATGTCATAGATGGTGTATTTTGTAGTCCGAGCCTGATATTTATTATTTAACCATATGCAAAAATGGGGAGAAGCCGTGTGCAAATTTTTGTCCATAAGAAATGATTGCTCCCAATGAACCACATTCCAAAATTAACTGCCTCCGGTGAGAGTCAAACTATGGCCGATAAACATGTGCTATTGCAATGCAACTACAAGGCTATCTCAAAGTACTTCGTAATTCATAACTCAATGTACACCATAGGATGACTTTGACAATCACATGTACCAATGGGTACGAGAGATGTGGCATATGTGTCAAGGAGAGATGATAGTCTTAAATGATGTACATTGTAGAATCAAGTGCCTCCAAAGAGTGAAACCAAAGTCGACGAAAATGCACCCGCTCAATTCCACCACTAGGCTATCTTGAAGCCCTTAGTATTACATAACTAAATGTTCTCCATACTGTGATATTGATATACTGCAAACCTTTTGCTAAGCTTTTGTGCACCAATTACGATGAAGGCACATCTTTGGCCCACTAATGGATAGCAAAGTCATTTGAACCTGGTATCCAGTTTAGTATACCAAAATTTAACGTTAATATGTCATGGATTCAGACATTCATGTTAGATTTGCGTGTTATTCATCTCCACATATATGTTTCTAAGTCAGATATTTATGCCTTATTAATATTAACTAATATTTAAGCTCGTGATAATTTTTTTGATTTTACGTGGAAATTGTATCTACTTTGAAATGAAACTCGAGACCTAACCAACACATGTACAGTTCCCATTCAATGAGTACGGTACCTATTCAATACATGCTACTAACTAGTTCACCCAGAACCTTAATCTAACGAAGAAGAGTGGATAATATTTTTGAATGCTCAACTCGCATCTAGGCTCTTCTATACTCGATGGGGGGTTGACATAGGCCGCAACTATTTTTATTAGCACTATGTTGTCTAGGTGTTGAATTCAAGTTTTGTTTTATAGATACCACATTGAACCGCATGCACCTCATAACTTTGCCCAAAAGCTTAAGCTTACAAAGAAGTGTTGCCAATATATTTCAACATCCTCTTACTTGCATCTTTTAGAGGCACACGATGAATTGGTTGAACAATAAACTTTTCCTAAGCGTTAAATTTAAAAGGAAGCATAAGATTGAGTATTAATCTCATATTTTAATTATTTTGGTAAATTTAAAATGAGGGCAAAATGCTACTAGTTCCCGCAAAGAAAAAAAGACGAGAATTTGTTTTGATCATGGACTAGAGGGAGGGGTGAAAACTGTCAAAGCGCCCTGTGACCCTTGGGAATGTCTATATGGTGCAATGGGTGTAGTAAGAAATGTCACATCGTGTCATATATGTAACTAACAAAATATACAGGTTATAGTTCTTACAAGTTCAAATGGCTATATCATAAGACAAAACTACATGAGAATTTTTTATCTTCTATACAAAAGCGTTCGTTCTTGAGTCTAATATAGAAATTTTATTTTAAATAATCTACGTAAAGGCACTAGCTTCTCTAGTTGCCAAGGGGATTTTATGATTACTTATCCTATAATTTAGTTTATCAAATTATTGAAAACTCATAAATACAGAATTCTCGATTTTGATGGTTGCAAATCTATATGTTTTGACTTTGGAAATCACAGAAAGTAAGGTTATCACATATCATTGACATACTTTGTCCTTGGTTGTCCTTCTAAATTTGGTTTATTCCTTCATTTTTGTTGATTTCCATTGTCATACAAGGTTGATATATTTGTCTCCGACCTTAGGTTTCTTACTGATAGTTGAACCTTATCATATGTTGACCCGCTTACCATGACGAGTCACCCTCCTATTGGTGGCTCTGCTATAAAAACCTTAGATAGCTGCCACCTCCTTCCTCTCCTCCCTCTACCCACCTCTTTTGACGGTGCTGCGTGCGGACCAAATTAGTCTGGTTGATCGTGAGGGGGTGGTGGGGCTTTCTCCATGATGGAGCTAGTAGAGTTGCGCTTGGAGGGAGATTGTTCCCTATGTCGCAGTGGCGACGGGCTTTGTCACCCCTGCACCTAGTCGGTGCACTATGTGCATCGATCTGATGTGATCAACCATGCATGCACTGTCCTAGCCGGGTAGATTTGGCCGTAGGCTAAGGTAATATCGTTGCGGCTCTCAGAATGTGTTGCACCTACGTGAACAGCACCTGGGTGGCTTGCCCACGGGCCGAATCTTGGAGCAAGCAGGCCATGGTTGTCATGCACCATTTCTGGTGGCGGGGGCTGCTACACGCTGTTGTGGAATGCACCATGTCTGTTCAAGTGATTGCTCTTTTGGTCGGCTAGTTCGGGTGTGGGCAGGCCGGTAATAAGGTTGATGATGACACTTACGGTCAACATCTAGGTTGTGTGCACACCAGGTGAAATCCCATAATTTAGTGTTCTTGCTTGGTCTGGAAGCACTACCATCCGCACACCATTCATTCTTACAATGTGTTATTGGTTTTATAGTATGGCTGTTTACTAGAATCACCCTGTAGAAGTTGCAGATGCGGCAACTCACCATATATAGTTTGTACCACTTGATGAATGGCTATATTTTTGGTATTTGCAGCCTACTATCTAGTTATGTAATTTAGTGTGCTTTTGCACCTCGTTAGTCGGTAGTCACTAATTCTACCTTTTCTACAGTAAGTAGCGAATAGACATCAACAAATTTGATGGATGTCAAAAAAATAGTAGCCGTTCAACAGTATGTTAGCTACCATTGCTGCTCTACTTTTGGCAAGTTTTTTGAACAACTAGCTTGTATGAATAGTTTATTTGCATGAACCTAGAAAAGTGATTGATTTTGACCACCTATTATTTGAATAGATGCATATTTAATATACATTTTTTACTTTTGTGTGTCATTAAACTAAGTAGAATTAGTGAGGATATTATTTATAAAGCCCGGAGTATTTTGCGACAATACTTATGAAAATATTGTTTCCTTTGGTAAACTGTGACTTGGTATATTTTTAACAGTCTTACCTTTATGAAGGATGTTATTCTGTACTGTATCATTATCATTGATGTCGTATTGAGAGTTCATACTCCCTACAAAACACAAATGAAGGTTCATTTGGGAATTGTTATTTGCTTATAAAATCTTTGACGAGAAGCCTACTTATTTGGGTTTTGTAGATATGTGAGAGTTAATTCCCTAAGTAATTTCAAACGAGAAATAACATAAATTCCGTTTCATCTTTTTTGAGAAGTTCGTTCATTTCTATAACAAGTTTTATTTTCTTAGTATATAGTTCTGATTCTTCAGTTACTGAATCTCATTTGAATTCGAACTATGTTTGCAGGGCACACATTCCTCAATCCTCAAATGACATGTGAGCCTGATATTACCATAACCGCAAGGTCGGACGACGATGACTGCCTGATCCTTGCGAGCAATGGGCTGTGGGATGTGATCTCAAACGAGAAGGCATGCAGCATAGCTAAGAAGTGCCTGGAAGACAAGAGCAAGGGTGCGAATGCACCGGTAGGAAAGGAGGAAGAGGTTCAGTGTGTCTGTGCTGCTATCCGCCTAACAAATCTTGCCATCAATGAGCATAGCCTCGATGACATCAGCGTGGTCGTGCTTGATCTGAAGGTGAGGGGTTAGCTAGGTTGATCAGATTAAATCAGATCGTCATCATCTCCTTTGCAGCTTAGACTTGATAGGTAGCTTAGCTCTCTGCATTCTTAGCAAAGCAAAGGTTCGGAGCTATTTTCTTCGTTCATTGGATTCTTAGTTCCCTAGCTAGTTCTTCTAAAGTTGGTTGGTTTTATGTTTGGTGAAAAATGTCTTCAGCACAACTAGTAATATGGGTGGATGAAACATTGCCATGGATAAAAAAAGTGAGAATGTGTGAAACGAAAAGAGATCTATAGAAGGACGCATGGATGATTGATAATGTGCAAAATATGATGCTCACATTTATTTTTGTTGCTTAGAGCATCTCCAATAGGCGCCCAAAAAATGCCTCACATGCTATAAACCATGTTTTTTGCGCCGGAGACAAAAAACAGCGCCCCGGCAGATGCTGTAAAATAGAGCGTGCATAAAAAACTTTTAGCGCATGCGCTAAAAGTGGTATCCCAGGCGGATTGTGCGCCCTGCAAAATCTGGGCTGCTGCTGGTGGGGCGCCGGATTCGGCGCCGTGTTTTTGTGCATCTAGAAAACCACTTTGTCGCTTCCGCACGCAAAAAGACTATTTTGACGCTGTAAAAGAATTATACCGCACCGAGGCGAAGCGCGCCCAATGGAGATGCTCTTACCATTACCATTAAATTTCTTGTGGTAGCTTGGTGATTTGCACTGGGAACTATTGTTAGGGCAAGCCACGTGATGGCGGCCTGCCATTGCTCTTGCAAATTTGGCGTTTGCCTCAGGTTGAAAGTTGAGGGACGCAAGGCAGGAAATTGCGAGGCTGCAATTAAGGGCAGGCAAAAGGAACACTTTCCAAGAGCAACTGATATGTTTGGAGGAGATTCGGGTAGGTGGTGTGAAGATGCAAAGGTAAAGAAGATTGCAGCGGACCGTCAGTGGATAAGAGTGGGAAGAAGGGGGTTAAGGTCTTCAATGATCAGTAGCAAACATGCCCGTGCGTTGCAACGGGAGAAAAAAATTGACATGCTTCGTTGCGAAGCAAACGCCAATTATCATTAATGAAGTTGGACAGGTAGAGGATAAGTTTGATGATGACAACAATGATGGATTAATGAACAACAATATTCTTTGGGCGCTAGTTCAAAACTTGCGACCAGAATCGTAGTCAACTAATCACGTGAACACACTTATCTTTAGATTACCGTACTGAAAATAAAAATATCATAGATGTGGTGCTTATTGGACTTACCAACATCAGATAATAAAAATGTGGTATAGTTCGTTCGATGTCCAGGCTTTATTAATGACTTTAAATCATGGTGGTAGGATATAATAACTTCCAAAGTAATTTTACCTGGATGCTGCGGTTTCAAAGTAATTTCACCTGAATGCAATTATTGCTGTTCCTCCATAGAATTAATGTCTGGACCAAAAGTGTGTATAAAGTGGTTGCCAAGTTCCTTCATACCTCATCCAACATGTCCATCTTTAGGGACTTCAAGGCATGGCGTGCCTAAACCTATGTATATATGTTAGTCTAACATAGCATATATGCCCGTGCTTTGTAACGGGAGAAAAACTATATCCCAAAACACACATAACTACACATACATTATAATAAAAAGGTGCTGCCCTGCAAAATTCATTTTCTTAATACAGGTAAGGAAGCGAAAAAATGGCATTATACTCGCTCCGTCCCACAATATAAGAAGTTTCCATAAGCTATGTAAGCTTGCAAAAACATCTTATATTATGGGACTGAGGGAGTAGCCCTTTATAATAAGTGGTCGAAGTTTTTTTGTACATGATTGGAAAATAATCTAATTATTCCTAAGCACAGCCAAAACTTCTAAAAGAATAAGATCAGAAGATTTTTTTTTCTCACTGCCAAGATGCCCAGAATTGCACCCCCAAAATAAAGCCCAGAACGTTCTGGGCATTTTGGCAGTGAGAAAAGAAATCTTCTGATCTACCGTTGTGTGGGTTTCTCTGTTGGAATTATGCCCTAGAGGCAATAATAAAAGGATTATTATTATATTTCCTTGTTCATGATGATTGTCTTTTATTCATGCTATAATTGTGCTATCCGGAAATCGTAATATATGTGCGAATACATAGACACCAACATGTCCCTAGTAAGCCTCTAGTTGACTAGCTCGTTGATCAATAGATAGTCATGGTTTCCTGACTATGGACATTGGATGTCATTGATAACGAGATCACATCATTAGGAGAATGATGTGATGGACAAGACCCAATCCTAAACATAGCACAAGATCGTATAGTTCGTTTGCTAGAGTTTTTCCAATGTCAAGTATCTTTTCCTTAGACCATGAGATCGTGTAACTCTCGGATACCGTAGGAGTGCTTTGGGTGTACCAAACGTCACAACGTAACTGGGTGACTATAAAGGTACATTACAGGTGTCTCCGAAAGTGTCTGTTGGGTTGGCACGAATCGAGACTGGGATTTGTCACTCCGTATGACGGAGAGGTATCTCTGGGCCCACTCGGTAATGCATCATCATAATGAGCTCAAAGTGACCAAGTGTCTGGTCACGGGATCATGCATTACATTACGAGTAAAGTGACTTGCTGGTAACGAGATTGAACGAGGTATTGGGATACCGACGATCGAATCTCGGGTAAGTAACGTACCGATTGACAAAGGGAATTGTATACGGGGTTGCTTGAATCCTCGACATCGTGGTTCATCCGATGAGA
>NW_024111289.1:0-10429 GCF_003073215.2 Triticum urartu
CCCCACTCCCCCCTCTGCCTCGCTGCTCTCTCACTCACTCCTCCTCTGTCTTGCTCCTCTGCTTTGCTCGCCGCACCCGCAGCCGCGTCATCGCACCCGTCGCCGCGCCCCCGCCGCGTCGCCATGGTGTCCTGGAGCGATGGGTCCGATAGCAGCAAGCTCACCGTGGAGTACGTCAGCTCTGGTTCTGACGACGGCAGAATTAAGGTAAGTTCAGATTTTTAGGGTTAGGGTTTGTGATTTGGGGGATTTCTTGAATGAGCTTGTTTGCTGACATGTGGATCAAATCTCTGGTATTCCTATGCACTACAGATCCCTGCTACCACTGAAGACTCCGATTTCGAGGGACCTGAAACGGAGTTGCTTGTTCTCTGTAATGAACATGGGAAGGCCACAGAAAGGCGTGTTGCTTTCGAAGGAATCCACACTGGCAGGAGGTTTCTTTGCTATGCTGAGAAGGTATATTGTGATTTGTTTTCTCTGGATCTGCCTTTGTTTGTGCTCTGCCTTTGTTTTCTCTGGATCTGTACTGTGGAGGCAGGCATTGCAGTTTAGTGTTAAGTTTTGTTGTATTGTTTAGTTAGGAAAGTGGATCAGAAGCAATTGCTTACTCTGGCAGCATCTTTTCCCCTTGGTCTGGAAACATTGTTAAGTTAGGTCACTTTGTTTAGTGTAGCATGCTATAAATAATTTAAGACAGAATATGCATGGGTTACTGGAGCAGGACAGAGGATGCAACTTGTTTAGTATGACATGTTAGGTCATTTGATTGATTATGTTTACTTTATAGCAGGACAACATTGTTTAAGTAGCATGAGGACATGTTTAAGTAGCAAGCTCAAGCTCTGAATTTGATGATAGTAATTAAATAGTGTTGCTTGGAAGCATTCTAATGTTTTTGTTTATATTAATTCTGATTTTGTTCAGGAAGGTAGAAACTGTGGATTAGTTGAATGGATTGATCCAGCTTGGCCCAACACCCTTGAGAATGCATTAGCCAAGTTATGGTTTATGTATGAACAAAGTAGGCTGGCAACATTGTTAAGTTAGGTCACTTTGTTTAGTGTAGCATGCTATTAATAATTTAAGACAGAATATGCATGGGTTACTGGAGCAGGACAGAGGATGCAACTTGTTTAGTATGACATGTTAGGTCATTTGATTGATTCTGTTTACTTTATAGCAGGACAACATTGTTTAAGTAGCATGAGGGCATGTTTAAGTAGTCCTCTCTTTAGCTATCAAGCTCAAGCTCTGAATTTGAGGATAGTAATTAAATAGTGTTGCTTGGAAGCATTCTAATGTTTTTGTTTATATTAATTCTGATTTTGTTCAGGAAGGTAGAAACTGTGGATTAGTTGAATGGATTGATCCAGCTTGGCCCAACACCCTTGAGAATGCATTAGCCAAGTTATGGTTTATGTATGAACAAAGTAGGAGAGACAGGACTGAGGAAAATCTTTTGCATTCATTTGCTGTTCATGACTTGACACAAGAGAAGAAGAAGCTACAGGAGAGCTATGAGAAGTTGGTTGAAGATGTGAATGGACTTTTGGATGCTCAGGAAAAGAGGTTAGAGGTAGAAAGGAAAGATCTTGAAACCAACAAGCTTCAGGAGAAGTGTGACATGGTTAAGAACCTAGCAGCTACTCAAGCAAATGTTATTAGAAACATGAAGCTCAAGCTAGCTGAAGAGAGGAAGAACTTGCAGAACCATATTGATGAGTTGATCACTAAGGATGGTAAGTTATATATGAAAATAATCACTGATGGATTGAGCTCCCAAGAAACGATCGACGAGACGTCCTAAAAATTTCTATCATCAGACTACCGGAGGCAAGAGTTCCCGAGAAATTTACCCAGAACAGGAACCAAGTAAAAACATAGTAGTACTCTTATTCATTCATAGTTCCTTTTTCAACAGAAAACGCACACCCAATACATTCTTCAAGCTAGCTAGTGAGGAACTGCAGAGGAGGTGATTTCGGCTGCGGGTGGGTTGCAGTGTGCTTTGCAAATTTCCAACGTCCGATAACACAGATCAATGGAACTTGTACAGGTATAGCATCCTCCACTCCCGATGCACTTGTGGTGGATTGGATGGTCCTCTATTCCTCTGCCTGTGGAAATGCCAAGAATTATATACTACTATTACCATATAACTATATGATTACACAGTATATTAGTCGTTGCGTCACCAGGGTTCAGGTAATCAGACTACCTATAATTAAGAAAATAACCGAATTATTACATAAACAAGAGAAGAAGGTGCTGCGTCTGTGCCACTTACATTGTGAATAGATAGCAAAGCATACGAGAAGGAACAATATTGCCTGGACGCGCATCGTGCACTTCTCCATGTATAGATAGACGAGTACGGTTTCAGCGATTGTTGGCAGGCTGATTTTGGTTGAAACTAATGGCCGCATATATATATAGCGACAGCTTGGTGCACATATATGATATATGGAGGAGCTATTAAGTGCTATAAAGATTGATTGGGGTATTATTAGCATGGATTAATCACCCATTATTTCTTTCCAATGTTAGTATTTGGCCCCTACGCGTGAATGAATTGATTGCCCTTTATTTCTTTCTAAAGTTAGTATTTGGCCTCGCGTGTGAATGGGGGTGGTTATGGACTACTTGGACTGTACCATTTCGTTTTGAACACATATGCAAACGCCCATATATACGTGCATACACACATCCCTATGAACGCACACACGCACACCTTACTCGTAAGAGCACCTCCGAAAGACTGAGTCGTCATATTATCTTGAGATATTACAAAGTCACCGTAGGCGCCTCGTGGTCGACGGAAATGTCTCTTCCCATTAAACGCGTATCGCCGTAAATCCTGAAATAAATCCAAAATTAATGCAAGCACCAGGACTTGAACCCTGGTGGACTGTACCATTTTGTTATTTGTATGTTATGGTATATCATTTTTTTGCCAAAATATACATGGCATATCTGACCATGTTTTTGCACGAAATTTTGTAAGCATACTTTCGTGTTTAGTAGACTTAATTTTTTTTCATACCCTTTGAAGTGGTTCCAAATGAGATAAAATATATGGTGTAAACCAATTGAAGTGCACAAAATCCACAATACTCTTTTTGTATATATTTAGCTATTTTTTTGAAATGACAAAACATTATTGACTGACTTTGCTTATAGGATAACAGATAAAAAGACTGAACAAAATAGGACTGTAAGAGTTAAGAATTCCTGATCAATGGCTCCAATGAAGAAACCATTAAACACAAATGTGCAATATTCTAGTTTTGAAGAGCCACGTGAGTTGTTCACTGCAACACGCTAAAATGTTAAGCAATCTGATGTATTGGAAACAAAAATAGCACCTACATTAAAAGCAGTCAATGCACCATACACCGTTACTACTTTCTCCCCATGGTGATAGCGGCAAACCGCACCAGGATAGAGATGGACAGATATATGACACCTTTATTCCGTACGGTGACCTATAACGCCAAAACTCTGTGCCAAATACACATACAAATATACTTAATCTACTTATCCACACACCAAATGTCTTTCGAGGTCTCTCTGTGAAGGATAGGTTAATATTCACATAGGCAAGGAAAACTAGGAAACCCTATTTGCCGCCCTTTATTTGTTTTATTATGTTGTCAGATAATATCCTTTTATTTTTGTTTTGGCTCAGTATTCAATTTCGTAGATGTCTAGCCTCTTTTTTTTTCTTTTTTTTGTGGAAAGGTCTAGGGAGAGCATTAAGCCATGTGAGCGTTGTAACAATTTTTCTGCTCACTAGTCCTTGCTCTCTTTTGTGTATTGTATTCCTCCTAGGCTACCAGCGCGTTGCTTCATGCCTCCTCCCATTTACAAAGCTTTGGAAACCTTTACAAATACATAAATCTGAATTTGGTTGACCCAGTGGCGACAAATGCATAGGACGTGAGGATGATTATTGGAGCAACACCACCTCCAAAAAGATCAGTTATCGCACGGGGCTAGCAATTCGTCGTGCTTGATCGTGCATTGGCAGCGGAGAATTGATGAAGAGGTTGGAGAGGGGATTGTGAGTTATATATGGAAATGATCACTGATGGATTGAACTCCCAAGAAACAATCAACGAGACATCCTACAAATCTCTCGCATCAGACTACCGGAGGGAAGGGTTCCCAAGAAAGTTGCCTACAACAATTGCGAAGTAAAAAAAGAACATAATATTATTGTCTCTTATTCGTTCATGGTTCTTTTTTCAGCAGCACATAACACATATCCAGTACATTCTTCAAGCTAATGAGGAACTACCAGGGAGGTGATTGTGACCGGAGGTCGTGTGCAGTGGGCTTTGCAGTCGGCCAATGTCGAATAGCACACCTCGAGGGGTAAACAGGTATAGCACCCTGTGCGTATTTTACCCTTGGAGGTGCACCCTTGGTATCCATAATCTTGCACGCCTATTCCTCTACCTATGAAAATGTCAAGAAATTTCCTCAAAAAAAACATACTGTTAACATATAACCGTATGATTAAATTGTATCATGTTTGTAATCAAGTTCGAGACTATTTATAATTAAGCAATGAATCAAACAAAAACACGAGAAGAAGGTGTTGCGTCTGTGCCACTTACATTGCGCATGGATAGCAAAGCATACAAGAAGGAACAATATTGCTTGGGCGCGCTTCATGCACTTCTCCATGTATAGATGACTACGGCTTCAACACTTGTTCGAAGGCTGGTTTTGGTTGAAACTAATGGCCGGATGCTAGCATATATATAGCGACAGCTTGGTGCACATATGAGGAGCTATTAAGTGCTATAGATATTGATCGGCATGGATATGATTTCCCTTTATTTCATTCCAAAGTTAGTATTTGGCCCTCCGCGTCAATGGATTGATTACCCTTTATTCCTTTCCAAAGGTAGCATTTCATCCGAATGGATTGATTCCTTAACTTACTGGGTTTTTATCATTTACTCACTACTCATTTTTGCCATCAGGAGTTTCAACTGCTCGAAAATGCCACCGCTCTGTTAGGTGCATGCTTAACTACTCGTTTTTGCCACTAGGAGTTTCAGCTGCTCGAAACTTTGCTGGCATTTTCAAAACTCAAAGGGAAATTATTAACAAGATGAAACATTGTAAAGTATGAATTAAGAAACTTTCTTCTTTGTGAGATTGTAAAAATCTGTCATTTTATTTTACTCCATGATGTTATGCTGCATGCCTATGTGATTATGGTATGAGCCCGTAGCAAGCACGGACTTTTAGGGTCTCTTTGATTCAAAAGATTTTCATAGGATCTTTGAAGGATTAGAATCCTTAGGAACTTTTCCTACGCTGATCGTTTGATTCGTAGGATTGAATCCTGTAGGATTTTTTTCTTAAGGATTCATTTGTACTACATTTTACAGGAATTCTAACATCCACTCCAACTTCTTGGAAGAAATTCTTTGTTTTTCCCGTGACACGCTCAAACAAACTCAAATCCTACAGGGATCCAATGGACATGTCATTTCAATCCTACGCTTTTCCTATTCCTGTGTTTTTGCAATCCTATGAATCAAAGAGGCCCTTAACTAGTGATTTAAAAATTCAATCAATGAGTCATCCTACCAATTCCTCGCATCAGACTACCAGAGGGAAGGGTCGTAAGAAATTTGCCTACAACAATTGCAAAGTAAAAACATATTATTATTGTCTCTTATACATTCAAAGTAATATGTTCACTAGGGTTCATGTAATTAACTTTGATATTACTTATAATTAAACAATCAATCGAACAAAAGCACCGAAAGAAGGTGTTGCATATGTACCACTTACATTATGCATTGATAGCAAACCATATGAGAAGGAACTCTATTGTTTGGGTGCGCTTGGTGTACTTCTCCATGTATAGATGATTGCAACTTCAACAATTTTCTTTGCAGGGTAATACATGTCTCATTTATATCATAAAGATCATAGTACAAGTCATGTATAAGATGACCTGGCAAAATTGAAAAAAAAAGAATGCTAGGCTTTGCACAAAGGAAACTTCAACACTTGTTTTTTTTTGCGAAAAATCAGATCTATTATAAAGATTCATCGGAAGTGCAAAGCACCCCAAACATAATAAAAATTACATCAAGGCGCATGAACAACCGAACAATCATTGCCGCCACCGGAACGAGCCGCCGACGCACCGCCGTCGCCGCTCTCACACCGGAGCTGGCTTGACCTTGTCAATGACAGCCGGAAAGTCTTCGTGCATGTGCCCTAAGGACCAACGTTCGGGAGCCGTAATCGTCACAATTGAATCCTTGAATTGTTGGATGGATGCTATATATAGAAACAACTTGGTACACGTATATGGTGGAACTATTAAGTGCTATAGACATTGATGGGCATGGAATGGTTACCCTTTATTTCCTTCCAAAGTTAGTATTTGGTCCTGCACGCTAATGGGGACGCGGCTTATGCTGGAATAAGTTTGTCTACGTCATACAAAAAAGTAACAAGTATTTTGTGTCCGAATGATGTATATACACTATTTTTTGCTTGAACGGTACTATTTTATTTTTATACATGACACATCATACCATATCTTTGCACAAAATGCTGTAAGAATACTTTCATGTTTGATGGACATATAAAATCAGTGTTCATACTTCTTAAAATGTTTTTAGGTAAGAGAGAGAATGTACGGTGTAAGCCAACTGAGTGCACTAAATTCATAATAGTAGTGCACTACATTGAATTGCAAAAACGTCTGATATTTTGGTAAGGAGGGAGTATTTATAAGCTATAATTAGAACAATGTCCGTGCATTGCAATAGGATATAAATATTCTATTAAGTTAGCTTCTGATTTACCTGTCAATAACAATGCGATTGTGTAAATAAATGTTCATCGAATTCTGACCGTGAATTATCTTATATTTTAATTAGAAGTTTGGTAAGTAAATTAAAGTAAAATTGCTTCAGAAGGTAAGTAAATTAAGATGATTGATTATCATATACATGAAAGGTTGGACGAAGAGGTGGTGTGAAGAAAGGTGAAATGGGAACATCACGTTCTTTTTAAGTAGTAGAGAAGTTTGGTAAGTAAAAAGGTCATTGATTATCATATACATGGAAGGTTGGACGAAGAGGTGGTGTGAAGAAAGGTGAAATGAGAACATTACGTTCTTTTTAAGTAGTAGAGAAGAGATAGAGATAGTAGAGATAAATCTCTACTCCTAATGGATGAGTTGGTTGAATAGTCCCACCACTTTCGTCTGGTTTTTTTCGTCTGGCTTTTTTTCATCCGGTTTTACTTCGTCCCACCTTCTCTCATTGGTTTTTCTTCCTCCCATTAAAAAACCAAACCCCATTAAGGAGAGATCTTGTTTCATGGTTCCTTTGTTAGGTGTTGATTCAATTCAATTATGTAAACAATAAGTAATTCAGAATTCAGAAATTACGCCATATATGTGGGATCACCTTCCTAAAATACAGACACGAGATTTTCTCGATAATCTTCCTTAATAAAATAATATATTTCTTCATAAAAAATCACTAATCATGCGTGCCATGCTTGAAAATCACAAGTTTCATATGGGATCACCTTCCTAAAAACCCCACGCTTTGGACCCCCGCCTCCCATCGATCGAATGAAACCCCACCCCTTCGTCCGCCTATCCCATAAATCTTGCTTCCTTCCTCCGCAGCCTCCTCATATCCTCCTCGTCTCTCCCCCAAGCTGTTTTGGACGAGGCAGACGCGGCGGCGGCGGAGAATGTGCGCATGGTCGGGTGAGTTTTGAACGTGCACATGGTAGGGCGAGCAGAGCAGAACTCGTTGGTGCACCTACTGCCGGCCACGGGCGCGTAGCGCTGCCTCGTGAAGCCATCGTGGACGTGCCGGATCGCCTTGCCAGCGTGTTCCTTCCATTCGACGGCCGGGTCCGATCGTGATGACACCGTGCCGTTCTCGTCGATGCCGGCCACCTCCGACCAGCTACTCGCCAGCCGACAAAACCGCATCCTGGGCGGACGTCTCGTCCCCGCCATGCCCTACCCGGCCGCGCACTACCATGGTCGTCCTCTTCGACGCAACACGAGATCGTAATCTGCCAAGGCGCCATGTGGGACTCGGAGATCAGCTCTGCCGGGGGCAAGATCCACTGCGCCGCGCGCTGGCACCAACGTTGCTAGTTCACTGGAGCTCGAAGGAGGCTGTCGTGAAGCTGCTGCCAGCCTGCCACCTCAGCAGACTATACCTAGGCAGAACGAAAACGAGGCCGGCCGGTGCTCTGTCCTTAGAGGAGGAGGAGGAGCATGGTGGAGGACGCGCAAGGCTTGTGCTTCACCCAGATTCTGTACCATTGGTATTATTCTAGTCATCTACTTAGTTGAGGAGCATGCGAGCTCTAAAACAACTTTTCTCTTAGGTATTTATTCTCGTTTTTGTACTTAATTAACAAGCTACAGGACTACAACGTATGGTGGGCATCCTCATGGTGGGGCCGGCCGGTGCTCTGTCCTTAGAGGAGGAGGAGGAGCATGGTGGAGGACGCGCAAGGCTTGTGCTCCACCCAGATTCTGTACCATTGGTATTATTCCAGTCATCTACTTAGTTGAGGAGCATGCGAGCTCTAAAACAACTTTTCTCTTAGGTATTGATTCTCGTTTTTGTACTTAATTAACAAGCTACAGGACTGCAACGTATGGTGGGCATCCTCATGGGAGGGCTGGGAGTGTTGGACTGGAGCCTCGCTCCATGACGTACGCTCTCGCCAGAGTACTCTCCTTGGCCTCTTCTACATACACAGATATACTTGATGAAGCTTTTCGTCAATTGCAAACTATGTGTAGTTCAGTACTCAATAGTGATCACTCTGTATTGTTGATTCTGATTCAGAAAGGTAGGTTTCAGAAAAATAGTGAACACTCTGTATTGTAAGAGCCATGCTAATTCAAGTCAAAGGTGTGTTGACAAGTTAATTTTAGCTTGTATAAGATGGAAGTATCTCGAAGATAAATTTCATAGCTGATGTTCCTCTCATACATAGCAGGATGTGGATCCACCTCCTTTGTCAACGACTCCCATTATGTCTAGGCAAGTAGTTATTAGTAAAATTATGGCGCATGTATGTTTGTTACTTTCAGTTGTTATGCATCTACGCTAGATTTAGAGGATACCCTTTTTTAATTAATTTTTTTGGAAGCTTCTATGCTCAATATAGTCCTTGCAACTTATGTCGTTATGGGTACAAAATTATTTTTTTTCTCTGAAACTCAAATATATGCTTCTTTTGTGGGCTTACAACACTAGAGAGAGTTCATGGATTCCAATTCGGTGACAGCACATATGAATTTAATAAGAAGATATGGGATGGTTTCACAGAAAGATTATCCAAGGTGGGTATTTCCATTTGTATGTGGAACAGTGTCGCTCCAGCAAGGTTCTGTTTCACGTAGTCTTCAGAATATTATAAATCACACATCCGTTCTTGAGCAATGTTTTACTTGTTGAACTCTAGCAGCGGTTTTTCTTGATACATAGAGCAAACAGGTTTTTAATCTATTGTCCAGAATTGAATGTATCATTTTTCCTCATTGTGAACTTGTGTAGAGGGTGGTCAGAGAATATGTAATTATATTGGGGTGTTTCTTTTTCATCTTAGGTATTGAAGGATACAATGAGTTGACCAGTTATGATTCCCTTCAATCCGTCAAATACATATTTCAATACATCACTATTTTTTTTTAGAAGAGCCATGGCTTTAATTCTTGATGATGCATTGGCGGCTTCATTTATAGTTCCGTTCGATAGAGGATCACAACCAGCCAACAAGTTTTTTATTTTGTTTTTGGCCTCTAACAAGTTAGCCTAACCAATCAATCATAAACAACATCCTGCATCCATAGTACATTGTCGCTGTCAAGTTTGTATCTTGCATAGTAACATCACTCTTATTCTTAAGAATTCGTACAGTAGACAATGGCGTTTACAGTTTGCACTTCTCAGATATTAGAATAGCTACAATAAGCTTATATTAAGTTGTCATGTGAGCTTGATTCGTTCATTGGGTGTGCGCTTTAGATTTTCTCTTTGTATAGATTTTTGTTTATTACGTTTTAGCTGGTTTTCCCTGATAACTCTGAACATTTTGAATGTTGTATTTAGCTGACGGGTCCAACTTGTGTTGAAGGGAAACTCAAGGTTCCAACATGATATGCCCTCTCTTTCATTGGGTTTATTGGAGCGTAGAATTGGTAAATTTTATGACATCAAGGCAGTTTTTGGTGTAGGAGATAGAAAGTGAGGGGATTTTTTCTTGCTCTTCTCACGGGTACATAAATTTGTATCACAAATCAGGCATGTGCGCGCGAGGGAGGGAAGATGAGAGAAACATTGACATTTTTCATGCTTTGGAAGAACATTTCTATTCATAGTTTTCTTTTTCC
>NW_024111290.1:0-10713 GCF_003073215.2 Triticum urartu
ATTAGTGGCGCACTTTCCGACAGGTGCGCCATTACTAGTTACAACTAGTAATGGCGCACTGTGTCTGGATGCGCCATTAGTATGTTTGGACAGGCGCACTAGTTCAAAAAAAAATTTGATGCTAATGGCGCACCCTGGGCCAGGTGCGCCATTAGTAGTTTCAACTCTAACGGCGTATCAGAAGGTGGTGCGCCATTAGTATATACTAATGGTGCACCGCTTGTCTGGTGCGCCATTAGTGTCAATCCCATCTATAGCCCTTTTTCTAGTAGTGGAAGTAGAGGTTGTCATGCGCTTTTTTATTTTTGGATGTGCAAGCTCTTAATGGAAAGGAACATCACTTTATACTACCTCGTGTGATAGCGACCTTTATTAGGCAGTCCGTTGCTTTTATTTCCTCACCATCACAAGTTCGCACAAAGCTTATTTTCCCTTCCAATAAAATATCATACATATTTAGAAGAAATTTTTATTGCTTTATGCACCAATGACAAATTACTTGAAGGATCTTGTTCAATCCATAGGTAGATATGGTGGACGCTCATGACAAGAGACTGGGTTTAAGGGTTTTGGATGCACAAGTAGTATCCCTACTTAATGTGAATTCTAGCTAGCAAAAGATCCTAAGCAAGCACCACATATTAGAGGATCCATGACAATATAACTTTTATGTGAATATAAGCAAACATAACTCATTACGTTGTCTTCCTTGTCCAGCATCAACTATTTGATATAGAATATTTAATGGGGGCTCGCAATAATAAAAGATGTCCAAGATAGTAGATTTATATGTGAAATCTCTCTTCCTTCAATATTCTTTCATGAATTTTTCAAGTGACCAATGTTGTGTTTAATAACTTTCAATAAATTTTACCAATTATACTTCTTATATGTGAAGTCATTACTCCCCATCGGACAAGCACCTGAAGCAAATATAATTTCAACATCAGAATATTAAATTCATTCAACAGTTTACTCATAGGATATAAGAGAAGCACAAGAGAAGTGACAAACTACTCCAAAAAAGATATAATTGAAGATCAATGAGTAGTCAAATAATTAAGTAGCTATGGGAGGACTCTCTCATTCAAGAATTTCAGATCATATCTATTTTATTCAAACAACAAACAAAATAAAAGGGGACTAAAAGAATAGCACATATCATGTGAACAAAGTGAAAACTTAGGCTGAACCAAAACTAGACGATAGTTGTTGATGAAGAAAGGTGGGATGCCTACCTGAAAGGGCAACTAATCCCCGGGAAGTTTTGGTAATTCAAAACAACATATAGTTCATGGAACTAATATCCATTCAATTTTAATTCAGAGAGTTCAATGAATGGCATGGCATGGACTAGAGATGTGGAGCCCTCAAAATGCTAAGGACACATGTTGGCAAAAGCTCAAGACTCTTCATTTATATTTTAGTGATCCAAGATCACACTGAGTCCATAGGAAAGACAATATTATGAAAAGGGGATGAGGTGTTGCTTAATGGCTTGCTTGCTCAAAATGCTTAGTGATATTGCTCCAAAGCCCTCAACCACTTTATCATTCCAAATATGTCCAAAACCCAAAGTCAAACTCGGCCCCACCGATATTTCCTATCCGGCGCCACCGAGTTCATTTGACATAGCCACCGCCAGAAACCCTAACAATTCAGTCACACCAATACGGATCTCAGTCTCACCGAGATGACCTTGCCAAGACTTTGTTGCCTATTGCAATTATTTTGGTCTAATCGAAATTGCGATCGGTCACACCGAGTTGGCTTGGCATCTTCTCTATTGCCTTATTGCTTCACTTCGGTCTCACCGAGTTGATGCAATCGGTGCCACCGAGTTGATATTTTCCCTAAGCCCTGGCACATCATTTCCACCGAGTTGTTCCAGTCGGTCCCACCGAGATTCCTAACGTTCAAATTTTGAACTAAATCGATCTCATCGAGTTCTTCTATTCGGTCTGACTGAGTTGTGTCAAATGTGTGTAACGGTTGGATTTTGTGTGGAGGCTATATATACCTGTCAGCCCCCTTCTCCATATGAGAGAGAGCCATCAGAACGTGCCTACACTTCCAGCATACATTTTTTGAGAGAGAACCACCTACTCATGTGTTGATATCAAGATATTCCAATCCTACCACAAGATTCTTGATTTCTAGCCTTCCCCAAGTTGCTTTCCACTCAAATCACCTTACCACCATATCCAAATCTGTGAGAGAGAGTTGAGTGTTGGGGAGACTATCATTTGAAGCACAAGAGCAAGGAGTTCATCATTAACACAACATCTATTACCTTTTGGAGAGTGGCGTCTCCTAGATTGGTTAGGTGTCGCTTGGGCGAGCCTCGGACAAGATTGTGGAGTTGAACCAAGAAGTTTGTAAGGGAAAGAAGATCGCCTACTTTGTGAAGATCTACCCGAGTGAGGCAAGTCCTTCATGGGAGATGGCCATGGTGGGATAGACAAGTTTGCTTCTTCATGGACCCTCATGGATGGAGCCCTCCATGGACTCGCGCAACCATTACCCTTTGTGGGTTGAAGTATCCATCAACGTGGATGTACGATAGCACCACCTATCGGAACCACGCCAAAAATCTACGCGTCAGCATTGCGTTTGCACTCTCCAAACCCTTCCCTTTACCTCCATATGCAATGTTTTACTCTCCGTTGCTACAGCCTTAGAATTGCATGTGTAGGTTGATTACTTGACTTGTGGTAATTGCTAAAATCTACCCACAACTAAAATTGGGAAAAAAGTTAGATTTTTATTTGGTAAAGTAGTCTAATCACACCCCACTCTAGACCTACTTTCGATCCTACAAGTGGTATCAGTGCTTTGATCTCCATTTGCCTTGATTTCCATAGCTTTGTTGATCATAGACTTGGTTTCACAACATAGGAGAGTATGGTGTCTAGCGAGGGAAATTACCACCGTAGAGGTCCTTACTTTGATGGTACTAATTTTGCTAGTTGGAAGCATAAGATGAAAATGCATATTCTTGGTCATAACCCCACCCCTCCCGTTTGGGCTAATGTGCATTGGCTTTCAAGGTGATTTCTTCGAGGATGGAAAAGAATCGGATCATGAAGCGTCCGTGGAAGAAATCAAGATGTTGCAATACAACTCTCAAGCTTGTGATATTTTCTTCAATGGATTGTGCCCCGAAGAATTCAACAAAATCAGCCGCCTTGAGAATGCAAAAGAAATTTGGGATACTTTGGTTGATATGCATGAAGGTACCGAGTACGTCAAGGAATCCAAATTGGATTTGCTTCAAAGTCAACTTGACAAGTTCAAGATGAAGGATGGTGATGGAGTTGCTATGATTTACTCTATGATTTCTCTCATCATAAATGAGATTGCGGCTTAGGAAGCGAAAAGATGACCGACAAATTCATCATCAAGAAGATCCTAAGAGCCTCGGATGGAAAATATGATACCGTGTGCACCTTTATCCAAATGATGCCCAATTACAAAGATCTCAAGCCCACGGAAGTCATTTGTAGAATTTTTGCTCCTGAGATGTCACTCAAGGATAAGGAAGAGCTCCACAACAAGTCAAGTGGTGTTTACAAAGCTTCAAGTGATGCTCCCACAACATCAAGTGAAAAACAAGTCTCCAATGAGGAATTGAGCTTAATGGTGAAGAACTTCAACAAGTTCTACAAGAATAGAAGCAAAGAGAGAAGCTCCAAGTCAAGATCCTACAATGACAAAAGACCTTCCAGTCATGATCATAATTGCTACAATTGTGGAAGACCTGGACACTACTCCAACGAGTGTACGGCTCCCTAGAAGAAAAGAGAAGACTCACCAAAAAGGAGAAGTAGAATAGATGAATCACCACCAAGAGAGAGAAGGAGTAGAGATTATCGTTATCAACGAAGACCCTCTCGTAGAAGCAAGGATTCGGAAAGGAGGGACAAGTCATCAAGGATTCGGAAAGGAGGGACAAGTCATCAAAGAGCTACACAAGACGAAGACATCAAAGAGAAACTACTCGAAGAGAAGCTATCACTCCGACTCCGAATATACTCAAGATGAATGTGTTGTCGGTCTTGTACTTGTGTCATCCAACTCCTATGACATATTTGACTCGCCAAATGAAGGAATTGGAAGATTCTTCATGGCTAAAGGCCCTAAGGTATCACACCCCTAGTATGTTGATTTCAATAGTGATGAAGATGATTTGCTAGGTGATGATGATTTACTTGTTGACAACACTAGTGATGAAAACTATGATGAAATTGCTAGTGTTCATGCTAATCAAGATGAAACTAATGACAATGATAAGAAGGAGATTGAGCGTCTAACTAAACAACTAAACACTCTCAAGTTAGCTCATGAAACAACTCTAGAGTGTCATAGGGAGCTCCTAAGGACTCATGAGAAGCTATGCTTCGAGAAGCTAAATTTAGAGCAAGAGCATGAGTTTCTAAAAGCTATCAATGATGATCTTCAAAAGAAGAGTTCTTCTTATCTTGCCAAACGTCTCCTCTTGTCTACTTATATGCCACAAGTAAAATATAGCACTAAGAACAAGAAAGATTCTTCCTCTAGTAGTAACAATAACCATGTTAAATTCAATATTGCTGCTTCTAGAGGTTCTCTTGATTCCACTAATGATTCTCTTAGCCAAGTTACACTTGAGCAAGAAAGTAGCTTATTGAAGGGAATTATAGAGAAAGGTGTTTACAAGAGCCTTGCCGGAAGCAAGCAATTTGAGGAAATTGTACGCAAGCAAGGAAGGCACCAGAAGAATCAAGGTGTTGGTTTTCAACGAAAGATCAATGCCAATGGAGCTAAGTGGGAAGAAGATCAATACCCCAAGACAAAGTTTGTTCCTCAACAAGAGAAGTATGATCCCACTTCCTTCAAGGGAACACAAGCTCAAGATGATCTTCCATCACAAGACCACAAGCTAAAAGGCAAGGACAAGCTTCAAGAAGAGATTGATTTATTTGAAGAAGATGCTAAGGCCATGGTCAAGTGGGTTCCCAAGACTACGTTAAGTTACGCTTCATCTAGTATGACTAAAACACCAAGAATTCCCATCAAGTTGATGTGGATCCCAAAGAAGAAGAACTAGAGTGTTCTTGAGGGTGACTCCGCCAACATACTTCACTCATATTCATTTTGGCAAGGACATGTGCAATCAACTTTCATATCTTGCACTAGTTCATGGAGTCACAAACCCTCTTGTTGATAAGACAGGGGACAAGGTAACCTAATGCTTTCATGGGCATCATCATATGTGTGTTTCACTCTATGTCTATGGATATCCTTGTATGTTCCTTGTGGGACTAACCCATGTAGGTATTGAAAGTGCAACACTCCAATGGATTTCTCAAATGATCTACATCAACATTGAGCATCCACATCTTCAACATCTACATGAAATCATCATCGACAAAACCCAAGGTTAGCTCATCCCTCTTAGGGGGGATATCGCATCTAGGGGGAGCTTTGCTCTAAAAGGTGGGTTATAGCAACTCTAATGGTGTGAACACAACAATGCTTTATGTAAAAGTGGTAACCCCACTTGTGCTTAAACGATGAGTATGACCTATGATCAAATGTTCTCATTTGACTCCTAAGTCAATATACTCATATATAGATGACCTAGTCATCGCCCATTGCTTGATAGATGCTAGAGTGTATGTGCATGCTTTGTCACATATTTTATTTGCTATCTTATTGTGTGAGCATGTTGGTTGCATAATTTTCTCCATTCGAGGACATCCATTTGTAGTTTTGATTTTTGGTTTTCTTCTGCCAAATGGATGGACAAGAATTCCTAAGTACTCCCTCTAGCTATCTATGTTTGTTCTCTTCTTAAATTCTATTCATGTTACATCACAAAATTTGAACAAGTCATTTTCGGACCCTCTGAGTGAGGAGCACTCGGAGCCACCGATCCATCAAGGGCTAACTTCCAAAACTTCTTAGTGAATTTCGGTCAGACCAACTCATTCCTATTCGGTCTCACGAAACCATTAAGTAGATCTAGGTTTTCACCTCGGTGCCACCAATTAGAACGATTCGGTCTCACCGAGTTGTAGAAACTACAAGCAGTTTTGCATCTCGGTGCCACCGAGATGTTCCACTCGACGCCATCGATGGCTTATGGGCATATATATCGCGGACCGAACGTTTGGAAAATCCTTCAAACTCTTCGCTCCCGCACCCCATTGCTGCTGCCCCTTCATCTCCGGATCGTCCCTGTGTCCACCTGTGCGTCGTCGTTGCAGGTATCCGCCGCCGTCAACGGACATCGCCGCCGCCGTACCGAACCACCACCAAGTTAGGGTATGGTTCGGCCCTTTTTGCTATTCCCTTACTTCGATTAACTGCACAAAGCAAATGCCTTTACTCTTGCCATGATTGAAAGCTTCTTATCCACACAAATCACCTTCTAGAATAGATTTTATGCAAAAGTTTAGGGTTCGGTTTCCGCCGAACTCATCTCAGACCGACCAAATTGACATTTTCGGTCACACCGATTGGACTGGCCATTGCACTAAGTACAACTCGGTCTGACCGAAACATACTAATCGGTGAGACCGAAAGCAATTTCTCAATGAAACCCTAGCATCTCGGAGTCACCGAACCGCGTCTCGGTCTGACCGAAACTGCATGTTTAAACTCTGTTAGTGCTTCGGTGTCACAGAGATTATCAAATCAGTAGCTCCGAAATGCTTTCTGCATAAAACTGAATTTAAGGTTTTGTCTCAATTTTTTCCAAAACCAGCTGTATTTTGTGATGCTCATCTAGTCTACCCACACCCATCTATTCACACCGTCAGTTGTAGAGATGTCAGAAGCCAGTGACAACCAGACCTTTCCAAAAAGGCTCCTACAAAGAAGACTCCAATCTCCAAAGCCAGAGCTTCAACTCAAGAGAATATGCAATTTACACTCGAGCCTAGACAGGAAGAACAAGCTGCTGGTGGGAAGAAGAGGAAGGAAAGGGTCAGAAAGGCCATTGCAAGAGTGACTGGAAGACCATCCATGATGAGGGATGAGGAATAATAATAAGAGGAGGAGGAAGAACCTACTGCACCTCCCGCCAAGTCACAGAAGTTGATGGTAGATGCTATCAAGACTAGTGCTTCTCCTTCAAATCCCAAGTCTGTCCCCAAGCCCACAACTCTAGCTCAAGAACCCAAGTCAAGTGCTCCAAAGAGATCCACAAGGAATATCTCAGCTGCAGAGAAGAATAAGGCCCCAGTGCCTAAGGTTCAGGAAGATGATGAGGCACTAGTGCTCAGGAAATTGAAGCACAAGATCCTAGATCATAATGATGATCATCCTCTGGCAGAAAACATGAAGTTGAGGAAGGATCATGGTCCGAGACTATGTAGACAGAATGATCCATATGCCACAAGGAGAAGAACTGCTGTGGACTATCGTTTTCATACCAGAGAACTGCAGGACTTCTATGAGACTGTCTTGTTGGACAAGAAGCCCATAGTATGTGACATGAAATGGATTGACTGGGAATACATTGATGACAATGAAGGCTATTTTCCCCATGTGCATGAGAGCTTTAGGTTGAATAGAGTTGATAAGTTTGTTGGATAGAAATTGACAAAATGGAACGATGAGATGATCATGCAGTTCTACTCTACTGCCCACTTCTACCCTGATGGTAAGATTGTGTGGATGATTGAGGGCACCAGGTACCAGTCATCAATCTCGGAGTGGTCCAAGCTTATCAATGCTCCCAAGGAAAGTGAAGATGATCTTGATGTGTACGGAAAACCCAGGAAAGATCACAACTCAATGGCCAACATGTACAAGCCCATACCTGATGCAGCTTAATTTGGAGACACACACTACAAAAAAATACACTTCCGTGATGATACGTATTTGTCACAGTAGGTCACGTTTCTATCATGCATGTACATCCACGATGATTTTATGATAGAATCAAGATAGTCATACCTGTGATGTCATAGAAGTGTTCCATGACATTACCAAAATTATCATCACAGAAGTGTCCACTTCCATGACGATAAATCGTGCGTCATAGAAGTGCTTTCGTCAAGGGTGACCGACACATGGCATCCACCGTAACAGGTCGCTGTTAAGCTATCAGGTCCAGTTTTGGATCCGACAACCCATTAACAGCCCGGACCAATGGGGATTCTCCTCGTGTAGAATTCTCATTGGCCAGAGGAAACACGTGTTGGCTCACCGTTGGGACAGATGTCATACACTCATTGGACAGGAGGCGCCTATGTCGGATCATGGGCTCCGGCAAAACCCTCGAGGTTCAAACACTGGGGTGCGTGTGAAGGTTTTCTCCCTATCGATCCATGCCCTAGCTCGCTAAGATCTCATGGATGAACGCCACAAACTTGCAACACAAAGACACAAGATTTATACTGGTTCGGGCCACCGTTGTGGTGTAATACCCTACTCCAGTGTGGTGGTAGTGGATTGCCTCTTAGGCTGATGATGAACAGTACAAGGGGAAGCACAGCCTCTTGAGGTTGAGGTGTTCTTGTGCTTGGCAAACTTGTGTGGGTGAGATGCCTCTGAATCAGTTCTCCCTTTTCTCTCTTTTTTCCGTCCCCCCTACTGTGGTGGCTAGTTCTACTTATATAGGCCCTAGTCCTCTCCCCAAATATTGAGCGGGAAGGGAGCCAACAACGGCCAATTTGAAAGGGGATAGCTTGTACAGCTTATCCTGACAAAAGTAGTCTTCGCCTGCAAAAGGCTCTGGTGGTGACGCCGTCTTGGGCTCCATGGTGACCTCCGTCTTGCCGTCCTGCTGGTCTTGGTCTCGTTGCACCGATATAGAAACCTTTGCTTGATGCCTCGGTACTCCACGCCTGCGCTTGCCCCCTTGGCACCAAAGAGGAAACAAGGACGTTGCGCGCGATGGCGCCCGCCTGGTCTCGATCGTCATGGCTCACGTCACGGGGACCTCACGAGGTTTGCCTTGCCTTGATATCTCCGCCCCTCATGAGCCTGCCTGGCGAGGCCGCTCCTGAGGAGGTCTTGCATTATCCGCCTCGCGAGGCTTGGCCCTCGCAAGGGTCTTGAATACCTCGTCGATGAAGATGGGCCGTACAGACCTGCTAGCTCAGCCACGCTGTGGGCCGCAAGTAGGCAAGTCCGGGGACCCCCGTTCTTAGAACGCTAACACTAGCCCCAGGGCCCAAGGCGTGCTCGGGATTGGCTTCGAGGCGAAGCCAAAGGTCAAGCACGGAGCGCCGCGGGCCCCAAAAGCATGTGGCATCGGTTGACGTGTAGCGGTTGATTGGACGTGGGCGTCTCCGCTTCCCCACGCTGCCTCGGCAACTGCCCATCTTGACAAAAAGGCTGGCGCAGACAGTGCTTGCCTTCGTTGCTTCTTCCCCGCCTTGCTCCAGATCCCCTTTCTCGCTCCTTGCTGCCGAAACCTCCAGATCTGCTCCAACCTTGCTCCGCATCTGCGACCAATGGCGCCGCGCAAGGTCAAGTCCTCCTCGGTGCCGGCTTGGTTCAAGCCAGCCCTCGATGTTCCCAACATCACGGAGAAGAACCTAGCTGCCACGCGCTTGCTAACAGCGGGGGAGAGCAACGAGAGGGGGAAGACGGAGCTCCGGCTTGCCTCTGACGCGCCGGAGCCTGAGGGAAGCACCTTCTTCCCTTTCTTCACGAGCAGCATCGCCGCCGGGTTGGTTCCCCCCTTTTCTGATTTCTTTTTCGAGGTCCTCGAGCACTTCGGGTTGCAGGCGCTGCATCTCCATCCCAACTCCATTCTTCTCTTGTCTATATTCGCCTACTATTGCGAGGCATACCTGGGCGTGATGCCATCCATGGCACTGCTGCGCCACTTCTTCTTCCTCCGCCTCACCGGAGGCCATATCTTCGGGTGCACCAACTTCATCGCGGCCGGCCAGGCCAACTCGATCTCGAACACCGGGAAGAGTGCTGACAACATCAGGGCCAAATGGGTCATGATGAGTGCCAAGGGCGTCCATCCATGCTTGGAACTGCCGACGGAGGCACCCCAGTCTGACAAGGGGTGGTCTTGTGTAGAGCTTACCGACGAGTGGGAGTCATCGGTGTTGGAGCAGATGAAGGTCGATTTGAAGCTGGGCAATGCGAAGGCGGCCAAGGTGACGGGGGCCATGCTCCTAAAGGAATTCTTGACGCTGCGCATTGCTCCACTTCAGGCACGCGCGCGCCCTTTGTGGAAGCTTGGAGATGAAGAAGACATGTGACACCCCAAAATTTTAACTTTGCTTGTTAATTAAAATTTTGCCAGGAGATTAAAACTTTTATTTTCTGGGCTCCCTTTTGATTTTTTTGAACCATTTTTCTCCCTTGTTATTATGGAGTTTTCCCCCAAAATGAAAATTTTTCAAATATGTTATTGGACTTGTTTAACCTCTCAAGAAAAACTCTTCTTTTATTAGTAGAACTAATTACATAATTAATTTGCTTGATCTTTATTTTCTTGAAAAATGGTTTTCCAAGGTTATATGGCCATAATTGCACTACAACCATTTGATAAATTCACTTAAAATTCCAACCAAAATTTGGAGATGTCATGTGATGTTTTTAAATCACTTTTATGCAAAAATATCTTTTATTCATGTAATATTTTGAGCTCTGCATCAATTTTTCTTCTCTGGTCTAGAGTGCAATTTTGCACTACAACCCATTTAAATATTTCTTTCTAGCCTCCACCAAAATTATGGGATGTTGATAGTA
>NW_024111291.1:0-13166 GCF_003073215.2 Triticum urartu
AGCTGGTGCGGCCCGCGCCCTCATCCTCTGCCCACTTCCTCGCGCCCATGGCCGCCAGTGCGTGATTTGGGCAAGTCGCTGGCCGCCGCTTTCTTCTGCTGTCGCCGCGATTCCCTCCATCCTCTGATGCTGCTGTTGTTGGGCGATGCCAACGCCCCCCGATCGAGTCCTCGCCATCTGATGCTTCCGCTCCTCCTCGCCGTCTGATGTTGCTCCTCCTCCTTGCCGTCTGACTTCTCTGCCCCGTGTCTGCTGTTGAAAAGGTGAATTTGTAGTAGAAATTGAAGTAGATATGTGAAGTGGAAATTTAATTGGGCAGTGCTACACCTTCACAATAGTGTGCAACATCCACATTCGCCTGAAAGGGAGAGGGAAGGTTAAAAAGTTCAGGTTCTATTAACTGAACGTGTTCAAGTTCAGGCTCTGTTAACTGAAAAAGTTTAGATTCAAAAACATTGTTGGACTGATAGGAAGTTTGTTGAACAAAGCAATCTATACCTGTAATTTCTACTGTTATGCCTCTGTTACTCCTGTCAAAATTTTCAGTCAAGCACAACTGATCATGTAACTTGAGAAGATTACTCCAGATTTTGGTAATAATCAATTAATCCAGATTCTGTCAATTAATCATGTCAATGAATAATTACTCCAGTAGGTAGGACATGGGTATAGGCAAGTTATAAAATTGCAGTTGTGTCAATTACTTGAAGCAATACGTAGTTAAACTGAGATAGCCCACAGTATTTGTCTACAACCTATGCCATGTCCTTGTCAGGTAGACTGGTCTTCTGTCCCTCCTTTGGAATGTGAAGTCCACTGCAAATGAGCACAAGTCAGGTCCGTCAAACTAAGATTAGTCGAAAGCAACAGAAGAGCACTAACCAACCAAAGTTCCACTAGAATTAGGTCAATAGAGAGGAAATAAACAAGTGTGCACCATTTGTCCAATTGCAAACATGCCTAAAGTTTCCAATTGCAAACTAAGATTATTTGAATCATTTGAATTTATTTGATTTATTTGGATTTATACACCATTTGTCCAATTGCAAACATGCCTAAAGTTTCCAATTGCAAACTAAGATTATTTGAATCATTTGAATTTATTTGATTTATTTGGATTTATACACCATTTGTCCAATTGCAAACATGCCTAAAGTTTCCAATTGCAAACTAAGATTATTTGAATCATTTGAATTTATTTGATTTATTTGGATTTATACACCATTTGTCCAATTGCAAACATGCCTAATGTTTCCAATTGTCCAACTTCAGTCATTCATTTTAGTCCAATTTTGTCTTCTTATTTCTATCACACTGACATAGAAGATTTTTGCTCTGATTCACTTTTAGTCTAAAAAAGACATGGCACACTAGAGAAAAAAGAAGAAGAAAAACAAAACCATGCCTTCCTGAAGAAAAAAGAAATCCCAGAAACACTTAACTGTTTTGAATTGTCCAAGTGACAGTATTGTTTCAGAAGTCGCAGGTGACTGTATATTGTCCTAGTGACTACAGTTTCAGAAATCCCAGAAAGTTGCTGCACCCCTTTACCAAAAAGGGGCAAAACTGATCATGTACTCTGAAGAAATGTTGCAATGTTGTCACAGTAATTACTTGATCAAAATAATTTTGTCCTTAACTGAATAAACTTGATTTGGTTAACTCAATAAACTTGATTTAAGTATATTCTTACAAAAACTTTGCCTACTTTTGTGTACTAAGGCACTGAAAACATGATCCTCCTCCTACATTACGTATATCCATCCATTTCTTTTGGCCACAACAAGAAAGATCTCTTTTCATCTTTTGTACTCTTGGTATGATTTTCTAGGCGTGGCCCTAAAATCTCTAAACACTCTTTTGACAAGCAATACTTCTAAAACTATGCATAAAAGATCAAAAAGAGCATAAATTGGAAAACAAGCAATACTTCTAAAACCAGTTGCAAGCAAATGTACGGTAAAATAAAATGATCCCATAGTGTACTTAATTCAGAACACATGGAAGAAACTTGACTAAATGTCTAGATTTTGGAAAAAAAAATCCAAGTTAACTAAATGACTGATTCAATTTCAGGCAACTTGGAGAAGAGATCACTTCATCATTGACTGTACTTAATTCAGAACACATGGAAGAAACTTGTTAGAAACTGAAACGGTTAATATTGAGAATTAAGTTACTCTAAATGGAGTACCAAATTTTAAGAACAAGCCATCTGAAAAGAGCACTAGCTAAGATCTAATCCTTATGTCCAGTTAACCACTAATTTACTGTAACCAATGTTTAGAGATAAATCAGACTTGACAGTAAAGATTAGAATTTTAGACTTGACAGTAAATATAGTGGAAACTGAAGATTATTTAGGAACACACTTGTTCCTAAACTTGATGTCGATTTAGCAACACAGTCTTCAGTGAGAGTATAAAAAATAACTACTCCATCTACTTAAGTGATTCTACACTAAACCAGAACAAGTTGATGTTCAGTCAAGTTGATTTCAAACTTGACATATAAATAAAATTTGACATCAATGAAATTTAGACTATGAATGCCTGCCGATGACATCTGCATGGTTCTCTACACCACACACCATCAACACTGCTAGCTACTCCTACTCGATCGTCCAAGCTTTTGCCACGGACAACAAGAACTTAACGCGTTCTTCACCTAGCAGCTAGCTAGGATGGCCATGAATCTTCTCTCCCAGGAGCGCCCCAATGCATGGCCATGGGGTGGCCATGTACACGAACCTGCACTATTGATTTGAACTCTTAACAATACTGAAAACCAAATTCAGTGAACATACACTCCAGAAAATTCAGTAAACATGCACTCCAGAAAATTCAGTG
Source organism: Triticum urartu (assembly GCF_003073215.2). Lineage (NCBI taxonomy): Eukaryota > Viridiplantae > Streptophyta > Magnoliopsida > Poales > Poaceae > Triticum > Triticum urartu. The sequence goes on from NW_024111291.1 coordinate 2,850, forward strand.
ACTGCAGAACATACACTCCAGAAAATTTCCAGTGATCTTGTACTCAATTTTACAGTGAACTTGCTAAAGAAGCTCCCAAGCTTCAAGATAGACTAAATTTGACAGCTAATGTACTCAAAAGAAGCATTTTTGAGTACAAGAAGGGGAAAGCGGGAGGCAAGAAGAGGGGGGAGCCGCACCTTGGCAAGAGGGGGCGAGGGAACTGGGTTGGGCCATGGGCAGACGGAGGCGGGGGCAGGTGCCTTGGACCAGTCGGGAAGTTGGCGGCACTTGTCGGACTCGGCGGTGTACACGACCTTGATGGCCTGGAGCTCCGCCTCAGCCTCGGCGTCTCGGCGACCAACACAGCGCCGTGCGCTTGGAGAATACTGGGTTCGTGGTCGACAGTGTCCAGCCAGTGAGGAGGTGGTCGATGACGCGCAGGGGAAGCTCCGGCTCACCGCCCTAGGGGAAGGACACCGTCAGATGGCAGATCGAGAAAAATCAAGCCTTCCTCGCCGTGATTCGCCATGGGGAACGATAAGAGGAACGACGAGGGGGGAAGCAATGGGGCGGTGGCGTGGGGAGAGGGAGCTCCGGCGATGCACGGGAGAGCTGCGCGGGGGAGCAGAGGAGGTGAGCTCTGGCGCGGGAGAGCTCCGGCGAGGGGGAGACGAGCAAGGGAGCTCTGACTCTGGCGTGGGGAGTGTGTTGTTTGTCGGAGGAAAGGGGAGGTGGTTTTAGCAAAAATGTCCCCAAAGACAATTTTTCCCGGACGAAGGGAGTACAAGGCATTAGATTCAGATCTTAGCACTTGGTTATTCTGTATCATCAATTTCCGGGATACAACGAACTCAAAGGCAAAGGTTGTTGGCTTTTGATCACTAGACCAAATTGCCCAGAAGTTACACAAAATACGTGCAAAGCTAGCTAGCTATCAAGCAAGCAGCTTGATCGATCTGGCCGTGCGTGCGTACACGAGGCTGGCTTGTACGTACGTGTGTAGCCGACGACTCTCTATACGTAAACTTGCGAACTGACAAAAGAAACTCTTTTTATGGTGCGGTCGACTTGCACCTTTTTCGTTTATTTGCTCAGTATATAAAGGGATACAGCCACCCCGTCCAACACGTCGCCGAGTCGGCAACCAACACGAGGAGACCCGGACTCGTACAAGCACTTGTCTGATTTACTTACGTGAACACTAAACCGACTAGTACTAGGACTCTTTGGACTACTACGTGACCATACCTAATACTACAACTAGATTAACTCTTACATTCACCTCCTTAATCTGGTTGCTTTGTCTCCATCGCTTGTACTCCCACTTTCTTCCTCATCTCGATGAACTTCTGTCGACCGAGGGACTTCGTGAGAATGTCGGCAAGCTGGTCCTTCGTGTTCACGTGCTGAACTTCAATCATCCCTTCCTCAATGCACTCTCGGATATGGTGGAACCGGGTATCTATGTGCTTGCTCCTCTCGTGATGAACCGGATTTTTGCACAGTGAGATTGCAGCTTGGTTGTCGATCTTCAACGACATCTTCTGCACCTCCCGCTTTGCAAGATCAGCTAGGAGTCTTCTCAGCCACACTGCTTGACAAGCCGCCGTGCTTGCCGCTATGTATTCTGCCTCGCATGAAGACAGCGCAACCACCTTTTGCTTCTGAGAATTCCAGCTAATAGGATTTGGGCCAAGATAGAATATCATGCCCGTTGTGCTTTTCCGGTCATCCACATCACCTGCCATGTCACTATCTGAGTATCCACGAAGGATCAATCCTTCATTTCCCTTTCTGTACGTGCAGCCAAGATTAATAGTGCCTTTCACATAGCGCAAGATTTGCTTGACCGCGCTCATGTGTTCGGTTGTCGGATTCTCCATGAAACGACTCACGATCCCGACTGAATAGGCCAAGTCAGGTCGGGTATGCACCAAATATCTTAGGCTGCCCACAACGCTTCGATACATTGTGGTGTCCACCGGCGGATTTGAGCTACGCTTGCTCAACTTGTGGCCTTGGTCCATTGGAGCTTGTGTCTCGTAGCAATCTGTCATGCCACACTTGTCCAATAACTTGACCGCGTAAGCCGATTGACATAGGGAAATCTCCCCGGAGCTTTGCTTCACTTCGATGCCCAAGTAATAGCTGAGTAATCCCATATCGCTCATGCTAAACTTCTTCTTCATCTGCGCCTTGAAACGTTCAATTTCTTGCGCGCTATCTCCGGTGATAATCAGATCGTCGACATAAACTCCAACTAGAAGCTTTGATCCTTTGGAGTTCTTTGTATAGACCGCGTGCTCGAGGAGGCATCTCTTGAACCCGAGCGAGATCAAACTTTGGTCTAACTTTGCGTTCCAAGCTCTTGGCGCTTGCTTCAGCCCGTAAAGTGCCTTCTTGAGCTTGTAAACTTTCCCTTCTTCGCCTTTCTTCTCGTAGCCGTGGGGTTGTTTCACATACACTTCTTCTTTGAGGTCGCCGTTGAGGAAAGCGGATTTCACATCCATATGATGAACCTTCCAATCCTCTTGTGCTGCCAAAGCTAGGAGCACTCTTACCGTCTCGATTCGAGCAACCGGTGCAAACACCTCCTCATAGTCAACTCCTTGACGTTGTACGTAGCCCTTTGCAACGAGTCTTGCCTTGTACTTCACAATGGCACCCTTCGTGTCCTTCTTCAACTTGTAAACCCACTTCAAACCTATCGCCTTTTGGTTCGGAGGTCGGGTTACCAAAGTCCACGTGCCATTGCTCTCGATCGCCTTCATCTCCTCATCCATGGCGTGCATCCAACTTGAACTTTTGCTCGCCTCTACGAAGTTCGCCGGCTCCTCAACTCCGAGTAAACACAAATCAGAGTACTCAAGCGTAACTGGCTTTGCGTACTTGTAGACTTTCTTGAGGGTCTTGTAGCGATGAGGCCCGGAAGAATCCGTTGTGGCTTGCGAACCATCATCTTGATTGTCATCGTCACTATGCGCCTCGTTGTCGAGATCTCCACCCGTGTCGTGCGCGTCATTGTCGCTATCACCTTGCGACCCATGCGCGTCATCGTCGGTGTTGTCACCATGATGATCACTACCATTATGGTCACCTTGGTTGTGCGTCTTGCCAACCACCTGGACGTCCTCCCCTGCATCATCATCAGTTGGAATTCAACTGTGAATATGTTACCATTTGGAGCATCGTCGGATGTTGCGCTCCAATTCCACGCTTGGTTTTCTTCAAACACGACGTCGCATGAAATCCGTAGACGCTTGGTTCGTGGATCGTAGAAGCGGTATGCCTTGGTGCCGGAACTCCTCTCGTATCCGATGAACACCATCTTGGTGCTGCGATCGACAAGCTTTGAGAGATGCGGCTCCGCCGTCTTCACATGCGCCACGCACCCAAATGTCCGTAGATGAAACACATTCGGCTTCCGTCCGTAAATTGCTTCATACGGAGTCTTGCCAATCACCGCCTTCGTTGGAGCCCGGTTGAGAAGATAGACCGCTGTCGAGACAGCTTCTCCCCAAAAAGTCCCGGGCAAGTTCTTGCTCTTGAGTAAACTTCTCGCCATGTCAACGACGGTTTGATTGCGCCTTTCAACAACCCCGTTCTGCTGCGGCGTATAAGGTGCCGTGAGGAACCTCTTTATGCCAATCTTCTCGCAGTAGTCGTTGAACTCGTTCGACGTAAACTCTCCGCCGCGATCCGTCCGTAGAGCGCGAACCTTCAGCTTGTGTTCCATCTCCGTTGCAGCCTTCAGCTTCTTGAACGCTTCAAACGCCTCATCTTTAGATCATAGGAGAATGACCCACATATATCTCGAGTAGTCATCTACCACAAGGAAGAAGTACTTCTTTCCTCCATGAGTTGCTAGGGTGATAGGGCCACATAGATCACCATGGAGCAACTCGAGTGCATCACTTGCACGATAGGTAGACTGAGCAGGGAACGGCCTACGGTGTTGTTTTCCAACCAAGCACCCATCACATACTCGATCAACATGGTCAATAAACGGCATCCCAGATACCATCTCCATCTTCGACATCTTCTTTAAGGCGTAGAAGTTGACGTGTCCAAATCTAGCATGCCATAACCACGAATCATCATCACTCTTGGCGAGCCAACACTCCGGTTGAGATTGATCAAGGTTGAGGATATAGAGCATGTTCCGTGTGCGATTAACACGGGCTAGCACGTTTCGGAGGTTGTCAAAGATCGTCATCACTCTGTTCTCAATATCCACCTTGCATCCATTCTCGTCAAGTTTCCCGATAGAGATGATGTTGTTGCGAAGCCGTGGAATGTAGTACACTCCGGTGAGTATGCGATGTTCTCCTGTGAGACCCTCGAAGAGGACAGAACCTTGCCCGCAAATCTCCATATTTGAACCATCACCGAACTTGACCGAGCCTTGAACATCATATTCTAGCTCGAGGAACTTCTCCTTGCACCCCGTCATGTGGTTACTGGCACCTGTGTCTAGATACCACGACACGTTCTGGTTTCCGGATAACTTTGGTGTTACCTTTTTCTCATGAAGTAGCACCTTCCGGTTTGGTTTCACAACCGCTGTTTGGACGAGATCACAAACTTCGGCCATCAGAAGACCTGGACGTTCGTCTTCCTGCTTCGCCAAATTTGCCTTGATCTCCTGCTTGTTAGGCTCCGGACAATCCTTCGGAAAGTGACCCATCTCGTTGCAGTTATAGCACTTGACCTCAGACATATCCAAGTTCCGTGGCTTCCGCTCTTTAGATCGGTCCGCCTTACCACGACTTTGTGGCTTGCCTTTTCCTTTGCCTTTTCCGGTTTGTCCGCCGCGCTTCGCGTTGCTTGAGCCTTCACCAGCGTCACGCCTTCCTTTGCTACTTGGGGCCTTCTAGTCTGCGCGCGAGTACATGAGTTGGTCACCACCTCCTCCTTTGCCTTTCCGACAGCCACGAGCATTCTCTTCCCATGTCCGCAAGCATCCGATCGCCTCCGTTATGGTCATGTCGTTGATGTCGTAAAGCTGCTCGAGCGTGCCGATAATGTACGTGAATTTATCAGTCACTGAGCTGAAAAACTTCTCCACAATCTCGGTCTCCTCAAGCTTTGCACCAAGCGCGCGGATCTCCCCCACCAATGTAGTCAGACGCATGGCATAGTCGTTCACCGATTCAGTTTCCTCCATCTACAACTTGTGAAACTGGCGCTTTAGCACTTGTGCCCGAGCCTTCGTGACGCGATCTTCTCCGATCCTCATCTCTTTGAGTGCGTTCCACGCCTCTCTTGTTGTCTCGAACTCCGCCAATGTCATCAGCACGGAATCTGGCACAGACTGGGCTATGGCGGCCATGGCACCTTCGTCGCACTCCTCGTCGACGTCTTCGTCCGTGATGGCCTCCCACACTCGAAGGGTTCGGAGAATAATCTCCATCTTGACTGCCCACACGCCGTAGTTGGCGTCAGTGAGCATCGGGTACTGGATGGGGATGTTGCGATGCTCCTGCACGTTGGCGCCGCCCGTTCCGCCACCACTGATCGCTGACTTGCCGCCCTTATTCACCTTGTTGCCGTCCTTGTTCGCCTTGGAACCGCCGTTGCCGGACTTGACCGACTCTGCGTCGCTGTCCGTCATCGTTGATCGTAGATCGTCGAGGCTCTGATACCAATTGTTGGCTTTTGATCACTAGACCAAATTGCCCAGAAGCTACACAAAATACGTGCAAAGCTAGCTAGCTATCAAGCAAGCAGCTTGATCGATCTGGCCGTGCGTGCGTACACGAGGCTGGCTTGTACGTACGTGTGTAGCCGGCGACTCTCTATACGTAAACTTGCGAATGAACAGAAGAAACTCTTTTTGTGGTGCGGTCGACTTGCACCTTTTTCGTTTATTTGCTCAGTATATAAAGGGATACATCCACCCCGTCCAACACGTCGCCGAGTCGGCAACCAACACGACGGAGACCCGGACTCGTACAAGCACTTGTCCGATTTACTTACGTGAACACTAAACCGACTAGTACTAGGACTCTTTGGACTACTACGTGACCATACCTAATACTACAACTAGATTAACTCTTACAAAGGTTTGAAGCTCACTTCAACCTTCAACCCGACATCACCAACGATGACGGGATCATATGGGCACGGAGAACGTGTGGTTGAATATGCCTCAACCGACATTTTTGGAGACTATGAATAGTCTCTCAATCTCCTGGGTGGTAAATATAATTTATGTTCATTTATGATGCTGTAACAACAACGTAAGTATTGTTGTCATCATTTGTATATCACAATATATTGTATCAGCACTTTGGTACAAATACATTTGTATGTATTCTATATATCTGACAGTGATTTTCATATTGAGAATTTTCATGTCTATATATAGATTTCTACGGGAGTCAATCTGATGAAAGATGATATGTGCCTTGTGGACATATCGACCACAAACTCTATACTCGGGGAAGTGAAATGTTTCCACTCTCATTGAGAAAAAAGAGATATTTTAAAATCACTAGACGCGATGTCATATTTGTTGTCTCAACCCAAGTCATATTTACTGTCCTTGTGGGTACTCGAGTAACGTCGGGATGCTTTATCGCTTCCCAGGTTTAACTCGTATCCTACTAAACTATAGAGGTATTCGTCAAAATAGTCTCCATAGTGAAACTTGTGATGACAACAAAGAGGAATATCTTCTCTTTACCATATGCAACGGATATGGCAAGCACATTCTCTATGTATCATTGGCATTGCACTACACATACTACGAAACCCGTAGCACATGTTGCGTGCGAGATAGTTTTTCAGAGTGTCTTTTGCATGACAAGCTTGGCATTCCCGCTTTGGTCATCATTGACATTGGGTTGAAACCGAAACTATCAGCAATTCCGATGGTTTATGATCATTATGATGCTAAATTCTAACAATATTTGGATTTTGTGTGCACTACATGTGACACAGGGAGGCAAATTTTAAGGTTCGCACACCTTAAAGTGTATGATGAAGTACTCAAACTCCTTGAATGCATCAAGTCGAGATAAGTGGCTCTTCCCAACCATTGAGTGGACTATTCAGGTATTCTGTGGTTGTAAAAGACATATCTACATGATGGTCTTAACTGTGTGCTTTATTCACATGAAACCATTGGCTTATTATCCTGACATCGATTTCAAGCAAATCGTATGGATAGCATTGCATAATTCTCCTTGAGTGCCTTCTCTATGGCTCTCGGATTGAAGTTTAGCAATTTGTCCTAATGTCTAGACTCAAAATGGTTTGGTAGAATTCCATTCAAAGAATTTAGCTCATTGCATGATCTTTACTTCGAATTGCAACTTACCAACTTTACGTTGGAATCATGCAGCCTTACACACTCATGACCAAACTGCATAATATTATTCCCCTCTATCTTTGATACATGGAAATCTACCAAGTATTTCCCATCTGCAGTAATTCGGTTGCATGCCGATATAACCACCCGACATACATCATTGGCCCCTCAACATATAGTTGGTATCTATCTGAGGAATAACTGTATTACCGTCAATACCTCAAGCCCCTCACATGGGGAGTTATTCAAGGCCAGTATGCTGATTAAATGAGAAACATTTCCAGGCATTAGGAGGAGATTTCAAGTACCATAAAGAATGCCAGGAAATTAGTGTAATGTTCAACACATTTCTGCCTCAAATCCATGTACTCAAAGATCGGAACCATGCGTTCAAAAGATTTGCAACACATTGCAAGTAACCTGCCAGATTCATTTACTGATTATAAAGGTGTTGCACAATCCTACAATCCTGCAAAAATATGTCGGGAAGAGTGGAGGTACCAAGTAAAACCACTCAACTCCTCGTTCAAAGCAACAGAGGAAGAAGTACGACAATAGTACATCAGGATTCAGCATCTTGCAAGCAAGGGTATCAAGGCTTCTGAATCAGTAAATGCATGTCAACTTTACATTGACAAACACCTAATGGGTAGTATACACCCAGTGGATGGGAAACCTCCACCAACCCAGGTCATAGTGCACACAATAACCGGGACATCGGAATACCCGACTCAACCGCATTGGGAAATCGTGAGCAGTCACCATGGGTAACGATATTTGCATCAACTATATAATGATATATAGATTCTGGAGAAACATATAGCCGGAAGTCTACAATTGTTGACATACATTTCTCAACTAGATTGAAAAAACCTTTCAAGTGATTCAGATCCAAAGACCATGGCCATGGCAAAGTGTGATCAACACTCGGACTGAACTCAAGCAAAAGGTATAATCTAGGTAGAAATGATGTTGCTCAATAATGGGAAGGTATTCATAAGCAATACCTACATCAGTTTTCTTCTAGGGTTCACGCAGGTGGTGAAACATAGAGCAAGTGTTGTATCACAAGGGTTCACGCAGATACCCAACTATTCTCCAGAGGTGGAATCTCTTTTCGGTAACTTATATCATTGGCAGTACAAAGTCATCTATCTTTGAAGTTGATAGATGTAGTGATTACATATCCATGTGGATCACTAGATTTAGACATATATGATTGATTTCCGATTGAATCTCAATTCTGAATCGAAATGCAAAATGCAACATACATTGTGTGAAATCAGTAAGTCACCATACGACTTATTGTTGTCGGTACATATGGTACAACTGACGTAGTGAGATCCTTATACACAAGGATTACCCCTACAATGATGATTATCCATGTTTGTTTGTTTGCAATGACGACGCGTGTAATCATCTAAACGATGGAGTTTAAAATGAAGGATTTGGTAAACCAAAATACCGCTCATGACAACAACTTGAGCAGCTTCATTCATACATTATGGTGTACTATGTTGTATATATCCAAAATATATTGGAGAAATTTAATGTGGACAAATCTTATCCATCCATAACTCTCATGATAGTTCATTCTCTAGACGTAGAGAAAGATCTATTTAGACCAAGAGATGATGGAAATGAGATATTGGGACTCAATGTTCCATAATGCCACTGGATCCACCAAACACAATTGGTTGGGACTCAAGAATATCTATCAATATCTCCAAAGGCATCAAACATCTTGTCCTGGTTTTTCAGTTTCATAGAAATATGAACACCAATATCATTGGATACATCGATCAGATCCTCACTATGTCAGATTGTAGACAAGCTTAGTGTTCCTACTTGGTGTGATAGCCCTCTCATGAAGAGTCTTCAAAACAGACCTCATGGCTACATCCACCAACCATTATCTCAACGATAATGTTTTTTGTGTTGCCCGGATGCAAACACGTTACAAAATAAGCAATATCACTATATTGCTCATCTTGCAAGTCAAATCATACAACAAACTTGTACGTTTGTTCACAAAGTCTCTACCAACTTCGTTCCTAGAATTAGTATTCGACGACTTTGAAATACGCAAGAATCAGGGGGAGTATCTTTCTGAATTGTTCATGTTCAAGGCATCATATTACTCTTTTTTCCTTCACAAGTTTACTATACAGATTCTCAAAAAAGTTTTTAATGAGGTAATATCAACAGAAGGCCATATGTCTTATTTTCTGTTTCCCACAGGGTTTTTAAGAAAGTATATACGACATATTTACTGTCCTCTAAACTCTGAGTTTTCTCGTATTGAGTTAAAAAAGATAATAACCATTATATGTTGCATCATTTTCTCCTTATTTTTCCCACTAGGTTTGAAGGAGTTTTAGCAACATATTCTACATTACTCCTCAAATTTTTCCCACAGGGTTTTTGAAGGAGACTCTTTCGAGCTAATGATACTACATGGACAAGCAGAGATTACGACTGTTAGAGTTATAATATAAGTCATGTACCCCTTTGTATTTATCCCGTTGTATAAGGGGTTTCCTGCATATGTTCCACACCTGTACACACACACACACACACACACACACACATATATATATATATATATATATATCGGCCTATGGCCTCATGGGAATACAAGTTGCCTATTCCTAACATGGTATTAGAGCTAGGTTAATTTTTTCGCACGCTGCAACTCGTGCGTTCGATCCCTCCTCTCCAGATCGATCTTCTCTCTCGATCTCTCACCTCTCCCGATCGGCGATCGAAAGGGGCCGCTCCCCCCCCCCCCCCGATCGGTAATCAAGCTGCCGCTCCCGCTCGCTCTCTGAATCACATCGCAGGACTCCATCGATCGCTCGAAGGCCGCCTCAGCATCGCTCGAAGGCCGCCTCTGCGTGATCGCTCCGCAGGCCCAGCAGGGGTTCGTCCCGCAGGAAGGATTCCCTCCCGCACTGCCACCTCCGCCTGATCGCTCGATCTCATCTCTCGCTCGCAGGCCCGACTTCGGATTCCTAAAA
>NW_024111292.1:0-8093 GCF_003073215.2 Triticum urartu
GCCGAGGGGCCCCCCCCTCCGTCGACCCCCCCCCCCCCTACCGGAGTCGGGCAAACATTATTGTAGTAGACAGTAGGGAAGTCATCGTGCTAAGCCCCCATAGGACCAGCGCATCAGAGTAGCAACCATCGCCGATGAAGAAAGTCATAGATTAGAAGGATCAAACTTGCAAAGACCTAAACGATGACGAACGAAAATTGGATCCAAATAGATCCACCAAAGACCAGCACCGACCAAATCCCGCAAGATTCGACGGAGACAAACCTCCACACTCCCCCCGACGATGCTAGACGCACCATCAGAGCGGGGATAGAACGATGGAGACATTGTTCCTACTAAGGGACATCGTCGCCACTACACAGCCCCAACAAAACGCTGACTCTAACGAGAACGAGAACGGGGTCCCTCCCGCCGGTAGGGGCCCGAGATCCTCCACACCTCCATGGCCTAGAAGCCATCGAAGATGGGACGGACCGACGGCGGCGCCGACAGGAGGAGAAGAGCTTTACTACAATAGTAGTCATTGGCACACAAGGAGGTGTTTTTTATTGTTGAGAAAGTATGCTTGTATTCAAATCACGACATAATACAAAGTTATTAACCCAAATACGCACACCCTAATACACGCATAAACAACCAGAATAATAAAGAGCACCCTAAAACAACCAATAAAACATGAAGATCTCCGTAGCTCTGTGTCATCATCTCTGAACCTTGCGAGGAGACCTCTGCAACACCGTAATATGCATCCAAACCCAAGTAGGTCCTCATCTTCAACCACGGCATAATCATCGTCATGCTGCTCCCCCACTTCTTCGCTCCGGCGCCAAAAAGACAAGGACAAACATGTGCATCCAAGACGCATGCACCAGCCTTCGCCATATGTGGCTTTGAGCACCGCTATACGTGCCCCTTATAGATGGAAGAGAACTAGGATCTGGTTCCGGCGTCGCGGCCGGGCCAACTGCCGGGCAAAGCAGGACATCCCTCCAGCAGCAGCACAAAGAAGAATGAAGAAACACAGCAGAAAATAATACCGACGAGGAAGAAGAATCTTCGTCTCCACCCAACCACCACCCATCTGAGGACTAAACCGGCCAGTGTCGGTCGACCTCCAGACACCATAGCTCACGACCTCAACGAGATCCTGGGATCCCCCACTCCGCTGACTCCTAGAAGAAGACTAGAGCCCCGTCTGAATGCGAATGGAGCCCGAAGAAACTTATTCAGACGCCCTGCCGCCACGACGGCCTCGGCAACGACTCCCTCAACCCTAACCCTACTGAGAACACACCGGCGCACAAATCCGAGGTTCCCCCTCCATCCCACTGCCGGAGCGGCTGGCGGAGGGAGAGGGAACCAGGGGCGGCGCACAAACGGATCCACTACTTTTAAGATCGCCTCGCTAACCACCCCCGCTTGAAGTGTTACGTAACTTTATGAAACTGTTAGACCGACAACACGTTCTCCATGAGAATGTGTAAGGTACAATGGGACATGAAGTTCTCCACAACAACGTCGAAGCAGGCTAGTAGTACAAAATTGTCCATCTCTTTCACCTCAACCACCTTGTTCGGATCTCTGCCTACCCTATATATCCACCTGCCCCTTCGTAGGTTTTCTTTATAGCTCGGCCGACTTATCCTAGTATTATCTACTCCCTCCGTCCTATAATATAAGAACGTTTTTGTGTCAAAAACATTCTTATATTATGGGACAGAGTGAGTAGCTAATTAACTTTACATTCCAAAAGGAGTAGATTATAGTAGAATTAGTATTTTTATTTTTTCCGTGCTTCTGTAGTTAGATTAGTAGGTACTCCCTCCGTTTCAAAATAGATGACTCAACTTTGTACTAAAGTTAGTATAAAGTTGAGTTATCTATTTTGAAACAGAGGAAGTACTTAATTTTCCTGAAAAAAAGATTCATTCAACGCAATTTCAAAGGTTCTGGTCCGCCGTACACTGCCAGAATACGCTACAAGACGTACTATACAATTAAATTTCAGAAAGAAGAAAAAGCCATACCGAACCTTGTGTAACCCGTGTGCTTTTTTTGGTTGTTATTATAGTATGACTATAAAAGATGGTTGGCTTTGTATACAAGATGGGTTTGATCTGGCTACATGCATACGTGTGCGCAAGCAACACGTACGACGCCATTGACGAGACTAGGATGTTAGGTCCACGCGCGTATAAGTTACATATATATAGGTATGGACGTATGTACGCACGCACGCAGGGCTAGCATATGCACTGTTGTTTTTCATAATAGTCGTTAACCCGTGCATTCGCACGGGCTAGTCTTGACGGTTCTGCAAAACATTATTATTTTGCCATTTGTGTTGCCTTCTATTTTCTATGCATGCATGACTTATATGAGATTGTTAATTTGTAAGCTACTTTAAAAAAGTAATTCAGATATCATTGTATTGTAATTTTTCAAATTTATTTAAAAACAACTTCATATAAAAGAATCATTTATGAATTCACATTAATAAAATTCTTACATGTTCGGCGTTGCAGCGTTAAACTAATATGTACTTCCTCTGTAAAGAAATATAAGATCATTTAGATGACTATTTTTGTGATCTCAACATTCTTATATTTCTTTACGGGGCTTGCAACAACCATCCAACTCTTTGATCTCAAAGAAGAAGAAAAAACCCAACTTTAAAATGGTGCAAAACATGAGGTGGACGTACATAGATTTATAGATCCCTTTTCCTGCAGAGTTTATATCTATTTGACATTTACTTCAGAATTTAAGAATTCATTTCATGTAGCAAAGAACTACTAAATCATTTTTATTTGTGACAATATGCATCTGAGAATTTAAAGCACCAAGAACAAAGGATTCAACAGTCGAGGAGTTTCAGTTGTCAGGTCCTAAATGAAATAAAGAAACCAATATTTAGAAAACTCCAAATACTATATTGTAATGGTTCTAAATAAAATTTGAAAATAGACATACCTAGGCCTTAAACATCATGCATCATATATAGGGAAAATCCATCCTACCACCTGGGGTAGTTACCCCACATGTCTCATATACTACCATGTGGTACTATATATACTATTTTATTATTTTAAATATGTTCATATACTATATCTAAGATATTTCAAAGCAAGTTACATGAAAAAATTGCATATGAGCCCATAGTTTTTGTTATATTTGCGAAATACGTACATATTTGTATGTAAAAAAGAGCATACTCAAAACAAGGTATATACTACCTAAAAATTAGTATATATACTACCTAATCATTGTTATATACCACATACTACACGTACATACTCTTGGTTATCCTAAGAAAACACTGAAAATAACGTAGCCAACATGTAGGAATAGAATAGTCCAACATATTTTTCTCAACACAAACACTATTGATAGTTTAGAGTTCATATTATTACCAAGAAAATGGAAGCGAAAGCAAGCAAAATAATTCTACTGGGCCATGCTTTAAGGAAAAACATATATTTCTGACGTGGTGCTTTAAAAAAACATGTACCATGGTATCCTGCAACAATCATGATGAAGTAAAGTATATATGTTCTACTATTAAAATTTCTAAAGTTGATTGATGATGACAAACATTTGTTCTTATAGTTCAATAACAACATTATGGTACTTCAATAAGAAACAAAAGAACACACAACTTCAATGGTGTCCTTCACTTCCATTGGTACCTTCTATCCATCCGGTTTAAAAAAGTCAATGAGAAAATTTTGTAAAAACGTAATGATCCTGAGATCAAACCTGCTGGACACAATTAGACATGCTCCTCTAGACTCTGAAACATAAACCAATGTACATCAAGGACAAATTAGGTCTAGACATGATCATGGTGGCAAATTGATTGTATAGGTTAGTAACCGTAGAACAAAACTACATTAAGATTTTGGTAGGTTCAAACCTTCGACATGAGAAGAATAGATATAAGAGAGCAAATAACATGTGCCAATACTACTTTTCATATTAAGACTTTTCATCTATGTTAAATTTTATATCATGCATATACGCTGCCACAATCCAACTATTACACGACTTTATTCAGTATCATCATCGCCACATGGATTTTAAATGAACCTCACGCCCGTGTGGTGGAAGAGATAAATGTCACAGTGGAGGATATATAGATCAGTAGAAAGATATGATTGCACCAATCAATACTAACCTGTGGGCATTGAAGATTCTAGTCTGCTGATCAGGCAGATATATCAAACATGCATGATATTTATGCTATGGCCATGGATGTGAGCCTATTGTTTGCGATTGAAGCTGCTTTTACGCTACCACGCATCCTGTACTGCAGAAGATTGGGCTACTCCTGCTCAAACGCGCAACAACCGCCACAACTCAAGAGAACAGAGATCCATTAACTCACACAGATAAAGCTTGAACGTATGAGATATTGAGATGAGACGATAGATGGGGGATTAATTTATTTTCTATGAAGGAAAGATTGTGATAAAGTAAGCTGCAAATTGTTTTATGTGTATTCAAATGTACCTGCTGTGTTGTGAACCCTTCTTAGAGGAATCAACACATACTTTAGTTCACGCATATATGTATGTCTGTGTATGTCTACAGCTGTGCTAGTATTGTTCAGTCAAAATTGCTATATACATTCTGAATATAATTTGTGTATAATAGATGATTGCATACCTCAACATGTATCTATATATGATGCTCCTGGTTTTCCTCATCTATTGAACTGATTAGAAGCATGCGTGGCTTGCGGAACTGCGTGTCCGGCAGCACTGCCTTGAACAATGCCTGCTTGTCTCCAACTCTCCATACCCCTCATGTCCAGAGCGCCAGGCCTCCAGTGCTATTGCTTTCTCAGGCCATATTATGAACTTAAGGAGAAAGACACATAACTGCACTAATTATTTTATGTAAACTCAGAAAAAAGAGAATAACAACATGATATGCGAAACATCTCTTACCTTCTACAATCTTGAGCGGTCAAAATTTTCAAAGCAGTTTTTCCTCCCCCATTGAGAGAATAGCATATATAGGCTCCACGTGCAGTTGTTTTTGGGATTTTTCTTGGTACTGATTATTTAGAAATAGATGAGCTATGAGTGATGTGCATAACTTCTAATGTCCCTAAAGATATTATCCGTCACTCACTCTAGTGATCTAAATACCGTGCTTCCAAGAATTTATTTGTTTGGTACATAAATCATCATCTCCTCCATAACAAAGAAATATCCTCAGACTTTACACAATGAATAAAGGTAGCAAGAGATTACCTCACATATATATTGTAGTTATCTTTTCAATGAAACATCATTCGCTTTTATTCTGATTGGACAAAGTGAATGTTCTTTTTTTAGTCATAGTGACCCAAGACATAAATCAACTTGTATCTTCACATTCGAGCTTAGCAAAGAAACTGAAAATTGCCTAAAAGGCTAAGATTTGCACATGATCCAAGTGACCCAATCTAGCCACGGTAAAGTCTACGAAGATGATTGACTACCTTACTGTGTAATTAACTGATGGAAATTTGGCTCAGCTTCTAGGATAATTCTGCTACTACTTTACCAGTTGGATTTTTTTTCATTAGAATAAAAGAACACAAACCATTATGGGGCCGCTATGGAATTAGCAGAACCATGATTCTGATCTTTTTTGCATGAACCATGATTCTAATCTGCTATAAGATTTATCCTTAAGTTCGTCATATTCAGACCTCACATGTGAAAAAACACCTAGCAAAACCGTGTATGCATGAAAGAAACATCAACAGTTAGTATTATCTAGATAATCATGGGAAGAACATATAGAAGTTAATAAAGTTTGGGAGGAATCGATCAAGTGTGGGGAATTTACCTGGTTGCTAGCTAGGTAGCATGGTCTATTAGCAAATAAAGCACGTACTGCAGGATTCAATCTACGTCGTCGTTGCCTGTTAATACGTGCGCTTCTGAATAGCTTGTGGTTGCTAGCTAGCTAGCATGGTCTATTAACAAATAGAGCACGTACTGCAGGATTTATTCTACGTCATCGTTGCCGGGTAGTACGTGCACATTTGGGCAGCTTGCTTCGTCATATTCGTCGGCGGCACATGCCGCGCCGTGCCAATATAAATAAAACCTGGCATATAACCAATAGTCACAATGAAACATCATTCGCTTTTATTCTGATTGGACAAAGTGAATGTTCTTTTTTTGGTCACACTGACCCAAGACATAAATCAACTTGTATCTTCAAATTCGAGCGTAGCATAGAAACTGAAAATTGCCTAAAAGGTTAAGATTTGCACATGATCCAAGTGAACCAATCTAGCCACGGTAAAGTCTACAAAGATGATTCACTACCTTAATGTGTAATTAACTGATGGAAAATTGGCTCAGCTTCTAGGATAATCCTGCTACTACTTTACCAGTTGGATTTTTTTTCATTAGAATAAAAGAACACAAACCATTATGAGGCCGCTACGGAATTAGCAGAACCATGATTCTGATCTTTTTTTGCATGAACCATGATTCTAATCTGCTATAAGATTTATCCTTATGTTCGTCATATTCAAACCTCACATGTGAAAAAACACCTAGCAAAACTATGTATGCATGAAAGAAACATCAACAGTTAGTATTATCTAGATAATCATGGGAAGAACATATAAAAGTTAATAAAGTTTATTAGGAATCGATCAAGTGTGGGGAATTCACCTGGTTGCTAGCTAGCTAGCATGGCCTATTAGCAAATAGAGCCCGTACTGTAGGATTCAATCTACGTCGCCGTTGCCGGGTAATACGTGCGCATCTGGGCAGCTTGTGGTTGCTAGTTAGCTAGCATGGTCTTTTAGCCAATAGAGCACGTACTGCAGGATTCAATCTACGTCGTCGTTGCCGGGTAGTACGTGGGCATCTGGGCAGCATGCTTCGTCATATTCGCCGGCTGACACGTGTGGCGCCATGCCAATATAAATAAAACCTGTCATATAAAAATCACGTACGATATTTGTGGCATGTTCAAACCATCAATAGAAAGATCACATTAAGCAAACCTTCACTATTCTTGATTTCATATATGTGAAGGGAGAAGCGACCATGTACAACACATATTTTTGTTGTACTTCTCTAATCCACACATATCCTTTATTGAACCAATTTCATATCCTAGCAGCAAGAAGAAGAGGACACCTTCGTCTAAAAAAAGGAGAAGAGGACACCATAGCTGGTGGGAGGGACGACATGAAAGGAGTTGCAGACAACACGGAGACTTGATGGTTATACATGGCGGCTTCTTGAAGGGCACTTCGGCGGTGGTGCCGGCGCATGGCGCTCAAACGAAAGCGGCCAGAGGCATCTTGTAGTTTCGTACGTGGATATCTCATACGCAGCTGGTTGTTGGACGCCATTTTTTTCATGTTTTTTTACGAAGGTTAATCTACACCGTAATAATTCGGTCCCACCGCAGATGAACGGCTCCTAATTTCTAATTAACGTGGTAATTACTTGAGAGTCTGTAATTAGTATAGGTAAGGTATAGGTATAGATGTAAGTTGACTGAATTTATAAAAAAATTGAGGGAGACTGAATTTATAATTTAAATAAGTTAATTTTGTGTGAGGAGGAACAGTTGAAAGAGAAAGAAGAAATAAGGATGACCGTTCGATCTTAATCTAATGGCCCAGAAAATCAAATTACCCAAAAATGATTTTGCAGATGGCTTACGTGGAACCTGGTTGGGATCTTACTCATAAACTAAACTAAAGATTAAAAGATCGAACATAAATTCATATGTACGTCAGGTATATATAGGTGTACGGTGCAACCAACAAGCGGTGTATGATGCAACATGCAACTATTTGATGCTTTTTTGGAAAACAAGCTCACTTGTCATGTCAAATGCGGAAAATTTCCTCGCCAATATCTAATGGTAGTAACCACCTGCAAAACCATTCGCTTTCAAGAAAAGTCCATATCGACATTCCACGCTGCCCAACCAAGGCATGATTTTGGCCATGGTAGAATCACTCTTGGATTCTGATGATGAACCTGTTCTCCAGAAAAAATGGCTGATTAACAATTGATAATATCTTGTGAACCCGTTGTCGGATATACAAGAGCGTC